>NW_021941582.1:114511-122011 GCF_902148855.1 Sphaeramia orbicularis | reverse complement strand
TACACTAGAAAATACACACTAAAATACTACTATAATGCTACACTATAAAAACACTACAATACAACAATAATACACTATAAAATACACTAAAATACTACAATAATACAGTGTAAAACAAATTAAAATACTGCTTCTGCTCAGCTGCAAAGTCTCCACTGCAAAAGGTACAAATACTACAAATGTACTACAATAATAATACACTATAAAATGCACTCAAATACTTCTATAATACATGATAAAATTCATATTTAACTTTTCTTTATTAATCACCAGTTATTATTATACTATATTCTGTATTTTGCCTTTTTCTGTGTTAATCATGTTTTTAATATTATATTTAATTTAAATGTTTGTGAAAACTCGGTGAATTCAAAAGAAAACTGAAGAAAAAGTGACTTTTTCCAGTAAATATATTATTAATTTTAGTATTATTTAGTATTATTATTATATCGTCCATCCCACTTATTTTGTTCATTTTTATTCATTTTATTCTTGTTCTTTAATTGTGTTTAGTTTGTCTTATTTTGCTCATGTTACATATTATTTTGTTGATTTGTTGTTATTTTCGGTCCTTTTTTCCATTTCTTTGGCTGTTTTTCATTTTGTTGCTGATTTTACAAATTGTTACTTTCTCTGAGTCTGTTTTATGGCTTATTTTTTCACATTATTTATCATTTTGCAGGGGATCTTTTTTAAATTATTAATTTTTGTTCTTTTTATCTACTGCCATTCATCAGTTTTATTTATTTTTTTAAGAGTTTCATGTTCACACCATTTGTAATTACAGCTGTTTTTTTTTAATGTCACTAATTTGTGGTTTAATGGTTGGCTTTTCTTTTTATTCATTTTATTCTTGTTCTTTAATTTTGTTCAGTTTGTGTCTGATTTTGTTCATGTTATGCACTATTTTCTTGGTTTATTGTTCATTTTTGTTCATTTTGTTACTTATGAAGTTGTTTTTTTTTTAACTTAAATTTTTTTTTTTTGCTCATTTTTGCATGTATTTTGTTAATATTGCTTATTATTTTGTTGATTTATTGTTAATTTTCATTCCTTTTTTTCATTTCTTGGCTGCTTTTCATTTTTGTTGTTAATTTTACACATTTTTACTTCATTTTAGTTGGTTTTTTGATTATTTTTTTCACATTATTTATCTTTTTTATTTTTTCTATTTTTGTTCTTTTTTTCATTTTTGTTCTTTTTAACCTTTTGTCAATTTTTATTCCTTTTTTCATTTATTTGGTTGCTTTTCAGTTTTTGTTGATTTTACAAATTTTTACTTTATTAGTATTTTTTTTTTTGCTTATTTTTTCACATTTATAATTTTTTAGGGGGTTTTTTTGTTCATTTTTGTTCTTTTGTTGTTCATTTGTGTTCTTTTTAACCTTTTGTCTATTTTTATTCCTTTTTACATTTTTGGTTGCTTTTCATTTTTTTTTAAATTGATTTTTACACATTTTTACTTTATTTTAGTTGTTTTTTGCTTATTTTTTCCACATTATCATTTTTTAGGTTTTTTTGTTCTTTTTTTCATTTTAGTTCTTTTTTTTGTTCATTTTTGTTCCTTTTAATCTTTAGTCCATTTTCGTTCCTTTTTTCATTTTTTTGGCTGTTTTCAAATTTTTATTTTAGTCAGTTTTTTGGTTTATTTCTTCCACATTATTTATCATTTTGTTAGGGATTTTTTTTAATTATTATTATTATTAATTTTATTCTTTTTTTTTTTTTTTTTTTAATAAATAGACTTTTATGTTCACACCATTTGTAATCACAGTTATTGTAACAGCACTCATTTGTGGTTTAATGCTTAACTTTTACATCAAAGGCAACAAAAGTGGCTTAAAAACTCATTAGTTGATTAGTTATGAAAAACAAAAGAGCAAAAAAGGAAAAAAAAAATTCAATACTATTCTAATACTATAAACTATTTTATGAAAATCTAAGTCTTTTTTTACTAACAGACACTTTTATTTAGTTTTAGTGGTAATTTTACACCAATACAAGCTAAAAAAAACAAAAAAACAAAAAAAAAAGAAAGCTCGTATAAACTTGGCTGATATTAAATAAATGAGGGTTTTATTTTTATTTATTGATAGAAATGAATGAAATCGTTAAATTCAGTCTTTCATTTGTCTGCTGTGTGAAGTAACTTTGTGAACTGTGTGAGAATAAACAGGAAGTGAGGAAAAGGTTATGAGCAGTAAATCCAAATGACACTGCGTCGTTTCAGAAGTTTATGAATATGGAGGAAAATCTGTGCCAGCGCACACTGAACAGTTGGATGTTGGAAATGGAATGTTTTTTACATGAATGTAGTTTTTGAAAAGTTGTATTTATTTATTTATTTTTTTGTTACACATAGTTTCATAATCTGAATTCAATCATTAAAAAAAACAGTTTTTTAATTCAATAATCTCAAATACAATGTGATTTAATTTCAATATGAAAAAAAATGTCAATGTAGCGCGGACATGTTGACCGGGTCCAACCTGTGGTGAATCAAGCTGCCAATCACGTGTCACAACAAAGATCACATGACGCTCAGTTCTGTGCTATGTTGAATTTTTTTTTATATCAAATTTGAAATAGAAGAGAGAATAGAGAGAATAGGAGATTTAAAAAAAAACCTTTCTTTTGAATAATTGAAATCTATGGAAGAGGATTAGGGCCACTGGAAAAAATTAATACAAATTAAGGTCCAATATATTTTTATTATTGATTATTATTAAAGTCTGAATTCTGTGAAAAAAGTCAGAATTCTCAGATTAAAGTCCGAATTCTGACTTTAAAGTCTGAATTCTCAGATTAAATAAGATTTCTGAGATTTAAGTCTGAATTCTGAGAGAAAAGTCAGAATTTTGATTTTAAAGTTTCTCAGAATTCTTACTTTAAACTTAGAATTCTGAGGAAAAAGTCAGGATTCTGAGGAAAAAAATCGGAATTCTGAGTTTAAAGTCCAAATTCTGATTTTAAAGTTCCTCAGAATTCTGAGTTTAAACTTTTAATTTTTGCACCTTGTACCTTCAAAACCATCTAAAACATTCTGAGTTCAAACTCAGAATTCTGAGAAAAAAGTCAGGATTCTGAGTTTAAAATCAGATTTATTTTATTTATTTATTTATTTTTCTAAATAATAATAAAAATATATTGGACCTTTCTTTCTTTTTTTTGTCCAGTGGTCCTAATCCTCTTCCCTAGAATTCAGATTATGAAACTCTTTGTGTAAAAAGCATTAAAATGCAACGATTCAAAAACACAATTCATGAAATACAAGTATGCACACAAATATATTCACTGAACCCAACTCTTCAACATGTGATGGCACAGTTGTAGCTCCGTACAGGTCATGTTAGCTCTTATGTTCAGTCATGTCCGAAAAGAAAAGGTTTTAGACGAGTTCAAAGGAACAGGGGCAAAAATGAAAATTATAATCAGGACTTTTCACTGTTAAACATGAAAGTTTGACGTTTAACAGTGACATTGTGTGTTTTATGTAAATTAACAGATAACTGAAGTAATAAAAACCCTAGTGCTGACATTTCAGATAAAAAGTGTTTCCATGTTTCAGCTTCAGAGCTTCAGTGTAGTTTGACTGGACTGACAGTTTATGTACGACACGATTCAGATGAAAGTCGACTAAAAACAGGACGTTTGTGACTGTGGAGGTGAACGTGCGGTTGAACGTCGCAGTTCCTTCGACTGTTTCCTGAACACGTTAAAACCACAAACAAAACAAAAAAAACATGAAACGACGGAAACGAGAACACACTCTTCTTCACTTCCTGGAATTCGGTTTACTCTACAGTGACATTTCAGGTTTTTTTTACCTTTAATCCTTTTTCCTTCAGTCGTTTTTGGACGTTTCCTAAACCTGCTACACGTGTCATTCAGTTTACTGTCAGTTTTATCTGATTTATCAACTTTTATTCTATATTATCAGACATTTGTATTCAGTTTCTGACTTATTTTGTTCATATTACTTGTTATTTTGTTGATTTATTGTTGATTTTTGTTACTTTTTTTCATTTCTTTGGCTGTTTTTCAGTTTTGTTGTTGATTTTACACATTTTCATTTTATTTTAGTCCGTTTTTTGGCTTATTTTTCACATTATTTATTATTTTGTAGGTTTTTATCTCTTTTCATTTTTGTTCTTTTGTTTGTTCTTTTTTGTTCTTTTTAACCTTTAGTTAATTTTTGTTCCTTTTTTCATTTCTGTGGCTGTTTTTCATTCTTTCATTCTTGTTGCTGATTTTACACTTTTTTCTTTGTTTTAGTTGGGGTTTTTTTTGCTTATTTTTCATGTTATTTGTCATTTTGTAGGTTTTTTTCCCCCCTTTTTTTCTTTTTTCATTTTTGTTCTTTTTAACTTTTAGTGAATTTTCATTCCTTTTTTTCTGATTTCTTTTACTGTTTTTATTGTTGTTGTTGATTTTTTTTTTGGAATTTTTACTTTATTTTAGCTGCTTTTTTGGCTTATTTTTTCCACATGATCATTTCTTAGCTTTTTGGGGGGTTAATTTTTTTCTTTTTTTGTTCATTTTTGTTCTTTTTTTGTTCATATTTGTTCTTTTTAATCTTTAGTCAATTTTCATTCCTTTTTTCATTTGTTTGGCTGTTTTTTATTTTTGTTGTTGATTTTACACATTTTTACTTTATCTTTTTTTTTTTTTTTTTTTTTTTTTGGCTCATTTTTTTAACATTATCATTTTGTAGGACTTTTTTTTTTTTGTCATTTTTGTTCTTTTTTGTTCATTTTTGCTCTTTTTAACCTTTAGTCAATTTTTGTTCCATTTTTCATTTTTTCTTTTTTTTTGCTCATTTTTGTTGTTGATTTTTACTAATTTTTACTTTATTTTAGTTAGTTTTTTGGCTTATTTTTTCCACATTATTATTTTGTAAGGTGTTTTTGTTCTTTTTTTTTTGTTTTTTTGGTTCATTTTTGTCTTTTGTTTTTTTTTTTTCATTTTTGTTCTTTTTAGCCTTTAGTCAATTTTCAGTCCTTTTTTTTTCCATTTCTTTTACTGTTTTTTTTTTTTTTTTTTTTTTTTTTTTAATTTTTGTTGATTTTTTTTCGAATTTTTATTTTATTTTATTTTATTTATTTATTTATTTATTTATTTATTTATTCTTATTTTTTCCACATTATCATTTCTTAGTTTTTTGGGAGCATTAATTTTTGTTCTTTTTTTTTTTTTTTTTGTTCATTTCTGTTCTTTTTAATCTTTAGTCAGTTTGCATTTCATTTGTCATTTCATTTTTGTTGTTGATTTTACAAATTTTTACCTTTTTTTGTCATTTTTTGGTTTATTTTATCACATTATCATTTTATATATATATATATATATATATATATATATATATATATATATATATATATATGTATAATTATTATTATTATTATTATTATTATTATTATTTATTTTTTTTTAAATTCATATTTGTTCTTTGTTTCCATTACCATTGATCAGTTGTTTTTTTTCTTCCTCACTTTCTGGAATTCTATTTGTTCATCAGTGACATTTCACGGTTATTTTTACCTTTAATCCAGTCATTTCTGGATGATTACTAACCCTCGTACATGCGTCATTTAACTCTTTCATAACCACAACCACTGCAGCGTCAGTTCCACAGTGACGTTTTAACTCTATTTAACTGATTTATCAACATTTATTTGAATATTATCATCAGTTTTCATTCAGTTTGTGACTTATTTTGTTAATATTACTTATTATTAATTGAATTATTATTGACTGAGTAATTATTTATCACTTATTATTATTATACTTACCTTCAGTTTGTGGTTTATTTTGTTCATGTTACTTATAATAATAATAATAATAATAATAATAATAATAATAAATTTTATTTGTAATGCACTTTACATTTTTATCTAAACATCTCAAAGTACTACAGGCAATAAATAACAGAGAATAAAAATATAAAATAAGTAAGCCAGATAAAAACCGTTTAAAAATAAAAACAACAGTTAAAATGAAGACAATTAAAACAGGAGAAGACAGCATAAATGTTGAGACGTCATGTTACTTATTCTTTTGTTGGTTTATTTTTTTATTTTTGTTCATTTTATTGCTTTTATTATTATTTTTTCTTCATTTTACTCAATTTTTGCTCATTTTTCATGTATTTTATTAATATTTCTTATTTATTTTGTCGATTTCTTATTCATTTTTGTTCATTTTATTAATTACTGTGGCTGTTTTTGTTCTTTTTTTGCCCTGTTTATGTTTTTTTCTATAATTTACTTCAGTTTGTGGTTTATTTTTTGTTCATGTTACTTATGTTGTTGGTTTATTTTTTATTTTTGTTCATTTTATTGCTTTTTTTTTCTTCATTGTAGTCATTTTTTGCTCATTTTTCATGTATATTATTCATATTTCTTACCTATTTTGTGGATTTCTCATTCATTTTTGTCCATTTTATTGCTTTTATTATTTTTTTTATTTATTTATTTTTTTTTTACTTTATTTTAGTCATTTGTTGCTCATTTTTTCATGTATTTTATGAATATTTCTTTTTTATTTTCTTGATTTCTTATTAATTTCTGTTCATTTTATTCCTTTTATTTATTTATTTTTACTTCATTTTAGTCATTTGTTGCTGATTTTTTCCATGTATTTTATTCATATTTCTTATTTATTTTGTTGATGTTATTGCTTTTATTATTATTATTATTATTTTTTTTTTTTTTTTTTTTACTTCATTTTAGTCATTTTTTGCTCATTTTTTCGTGTATTTTATTGATACTTCTTATCTATTGTGTGGATTTCTTATTAATTTCTGTTCATTTTATTGCTTTTATTATTTTTTTTTACTTCATTTTAGTCATTTGTTGCTAATTTTTTCATATATTTTATTGATACTTCTTATCTATTGTGTGGATTTCTTATTAATTTTTGTTCATTTTATTTCTTTTATTATTTTTTTCTTCATTTTACTCATTTTTTTCATGTATTTTATTAATATTTCTTATTTATTTTGTCCATTTCTTATTCATATCTGTTCATTTTATTCATTAGTTTGACTGTTTATGTTCATTTTGTTGCTTATTTTATCCTGTTTTACTGTATTTTAGTGAAATTGTAGCTAATTTTTTCCATATAATTTTTTTGTAAGTTGCTGTGTGTTCTTGTTAATTTTATTTCTCTGTGTGTGTGTGTGTGTGTGTGTATGTGTGTAGTTTACTAATCACAGGATAAAACTCATAATAAAGTGATAACAGTAACAGTCGTCATAACAACTATAGATAGAACAGATCTGGACCAGATCCTGGACTTCCACACTTTCCATCGGACATCTGCGCAAAACTTTACCAGTTTTTTCTAAATAAAAAAAAAAACCAGAAGTGCGTAATGTGGGTTTATCCATTAAATCACAAATTCGATAATTTGTTTATTTATTATTGAGAAATGATGTGAGAAGTCGTTCCATAAACATGAACGAAAATATGGTGTTGGTAAAGTAAATGAATATGATGGATA
>NW_021941582.1:108622-114411 GCF_902148855.1 Sphaeramia orbicularis | reverse complement strand
TATTAGCTTTTCATAATGTTAGCCTTTCGTAATATTAGCCTTTCCTAACATAGCCTTTCATAATATTACCTTTTCATAATGTTAGACTTTCATAACGATAGCCTTTCATAACATTAGCCTTTCAAAATATTAGCCTTTGATAACATTAGCCTTTGATGACGTTAGCCTTTTATAACGTTAGCCTTTCATAACATGAGCCTTTCATAATGTTAGCTTTTGATGATGTTAGCCTTTGAAGACATTAGCTGTTTATAACATTAGCCTTTCATAACGTCAGCCTTTCATATTGTTAGCCTTTCATAACATTATCCTTTCATATCATTAGCCTTTCATAAAGTTAATCTTTCATAACCTGAGCCTTTCATAACATTACCCTTTAATAATGTTAGCCTTTCCAAATGTAAGCCTCTCATGATATTAGCCTTTCATAACGCTAGCCTTTCATAACTTTACACTTTCATAATGCTAGCCTTTCATATTGTTAGCCCTTCATAATGTCAGCCTCTCATAACACTAGCCTTTCATAACATTAGCCCTTCACATTGTTAGCCTTCCCCTAACTTTAGCCTTTCATAATGTTAGCCTTTCAGAACATTAACCTTCATAATGTTAGCCTGCATAACATTAGCATTTCATAATATTAGCTTTTCATAATGTTAGCTTTTGATTATGTTAGCCTTTGAAGACACTAGCTGTTTATAACATTAGCCTTTCATAACGTCAGCCTTTCATATTGTTAGCCTTTCATAACATTATCCTTTCATATCATTAGCCTTTCATAAAGTTAACCTTTCATAACCTGAGCCTTTCATAACATTACCCTTTAATAATGTTAGCCTTTCAAAATGTAAGCCTCTCATGATGATAGCCTTTCATAACAATGGCCTTTCATAACGCTAGCCTTTCATAATGTTACACTTTCATAACGCTAGCCTTTCATATTGTTAGCCTTTCATAATGTCAGCCTCTCATAACACTAGCCTTTCATAACATTAACCCTTCACATCGTTAGCCTTCCCCTAACTTTAGCCTTTCATAACGTTAGCCTTTCAGAACATTAACCTTCATAACGATAGCCTGCATAATATTAGCTTTTCATAATGTTAGCCTTTGATGGCGTTAGCCTTTTATAACATTAGCATTTCATATTGTTAGCCTTTTATAATGTTAGCCTTTCATTTTGTTAGCCTTTCATAACTTTAGCCTTTCATGATGTTAGCCTTTCAAAACTTTAGCCTTTCATACGTTAGCCTTTCATAACCTGAGCCTTTCATAATATTAGCCTTTCATAACATTACCCTTTAATAATGTTAGCCTTTCAAAATGTAAGCCTCTCATAACACTAGCCTTTCATAACAATGGCCTTTCATAATGCTAGCCTTTCTTATTGTTAGCCTTGCATAAAATTAGCCTTTAATACCATTAGCCTTTCATAACATTAGACTTTCATAATGCTAGCCTTTCATATTGTTAGCCTGTCATAATGTCAGCCTCTCATAACACTAGCCCTTCATAACATTAGCCTTTCATAACATTAGCCCTTCACATCATTAGCCTTCCATAACTTTAGCCTTTCATAACGTTAGCCTTTCATAATGTTAGCCTTTCAGAACATTAACCTTCATAACGTTAGCCTTCATAACATTAGCCTTTTATTACTTTAGCTTTTCATCATGTTAACCTTTCATAATGTTAGCCTTTCATGACCTTAGCCTTTCATAACATTAGCCTTCAGAATGTTAGCCTTTCATAATGTTAGCCTTTCATGACCTTAGCCTTTCATAACCTTAGCCTTTCATAACATTAGCCTCATAATGTTAGCCTTTCATGACCTTAGCCTTTCATGACCTTAGCCTTTCATAACATTAGCCTTTCATAACATTAGCCTTTCATAATGTTAGCTTTTCATGACCTTAGCCTTTCATAATATTAGCCTTCATAAAGTTAGCCTTTCATAACATTAGCCTTTCATAATATTAGCCTTCATAACATTAGTCTTTCATAACATTACTTGTCAATCAGCTGGGGTGGAACTGGAACCTGAGGAGCTGTCCAATCAGGTTCCAGAGGTGGCTGGTGCTAGTTAGCAATATTTTCCTGGGCATGACCCGCCCTACTCTGCCTCTGATTGGCTCATTCCTGGTTGTGCCTAAAGTTAACCAATCTAATAAGTGAAGGCAGGGAGTACCAGCCAATCAGAGGCAGAGGGGGGCGGGTCTTGGCTTCACCATCTGATGGTAAACATGGATGAGTTCAGTTCCAGAAGGAAGACCATTGTGTGTACTTCTGTGTGTATTGTGTGTATTTTTTGTACTTCTGTGTATTTGTGTGTACTTGTGTGTGTGTATTTGTGTGTATTTTTTTGTACTTGTGTATGTATTGTGTGTGCTTGTGTGTGTGTATTGTTTTGTAGTTGTGTGTGTATTGTGTGTATTGAGTGTATTTTTTTACTTGTGTGTACTTGTGTATGTATTTGTGTGTATTTTTTGTACTTGTATATATTTGTGTGTACTTGTGGATCTGTCGTTTACAGCAGACGCTCGAACGCACCGTGGATCTGTTGTTTCTTAAACTGAACTGTGGGTTCATCTTCTTGTGACACATTCATGTTTTTTTTTTTATGTATTTGTGTCAAACCGCGGTGCGTTCAATGTCCACATGTGATGACAAGTTTGTTCAAT
Source organism: Sphaeramia orbicularis (assembly GCF_902148855.1). NCBI lineage: Eukaryota > Metazoa > Chordata > Actinopteri > Kurtiformes > Apogonidae > Sphaeramia > Sphaeramia orbicularis. Next base: position 111,730 of record NW_021941582.1, on the reverse strand, counting down.
AAATGTCAGTGAGGTTTAAAGTGTGTCATGAGTGGAAAAAAGAAAAAGGATGTCATGGCTGTTTCCTGTGTGTGTGTGTGTGTGTGTGTGTGTGTGTTTTTGCAGAAAAGGAGTGTGTGGTTTAAGTGGAATCTGTGACAGCAGGTGTGTGTGTGTGTTGTGTGTGTATTTGTGTGTGTTTGCGTGTAATTGTGTGTATTTGTCATTACTTGTGTGTATTGTGTGTATTTGTGTGTTTGTGTGTAGTTGTGTTTGTGTGTATTGTGTGTACTTGTATGTATTTGTGTGTGTTGTGTTTGCGTGTGTGTTGTGTGTACTTGTGTGTATTGTGTGTACTTGTGTGTATTTGTGTGTGTGTGTGTTTGCGTATAAGTGTGCATTGTGTGTACTTGTGTGAACCTGTGTGTGTATTGTGTGTACTTGTGTGTACTTGTGCATGTGTGTATTGTGTGCACTTGTATGTGTATTCTTTGTACTTGTGTGTACTTGTGTGTCTATTATGTGTGTATTGTGTGTACCTGTGTGTGTATTGTGTGTATTGTTTGTTACTTGTGTGTACCTGTGTGTATGTATTGTGTGTACTTGTTTGTACTTATGTGTGTATTTGTGTGTACTTGTGTACTAGTGTGTGTACTTGTGTGTGTATTTGTGTACTAGTGTGTGTGTTTGTGTGTACTTGTGTGTGTATTTGTGTACTAGTGTGTGTATTTGTGTGTGCTTGTGTGTGTGTGAACTTGTGTGTATTTTTTATTACTTGTGTGTATTTGTGTGTATTGTGTGTATTTTTATTACTTGTGTGTATTTGTGTGTATTTTTTGTACTTGTGTGTATTTGTGTATTCTTTGTACTTGTGTGTACTTGTGTGTCTATTGTGTGTGTATTGTGTGTACCTGTGTGTGTATTGTGTGTATTGTTTGTTACTTGTGTGTACCTGTGTGTGTGTATTGTGTGTACTTGTTTGTACTTATGTGTGTATTTGTGTGTACTTGTGTACTAGTGTGTGTACTTGTGTGTGTATTTGTGTACTAGTGTGTGTATTTGTGTGTGCTTATGTGTGTGTGAACTTGTGTGTATTTTTTATTACTTGTGTGTATTTGTGTGTATTGTGTGTATTTTTATTACTTGTGTGTATTTGTGTGTATTTTTTGTACTTGTGTGTATTTGTGTATTCTTTGTACTTGTGTGTACTTGTGTGTCTATTGTGTGTGTATTGTGTGTACCTGTGTGTGTATTGTGTGTATTGTTTGTTACTTGTGTGTACCTGTGTGTGTGTATTGTGTGTAATTGTTTGTACTTATGTGTGTATTTGTGTGTACTTGTGTACTAGTGTGTGTACTTGTGTGTGTATTTGTGTGTGCTTGTGTGTGTGAACTTGTGTGTATTTTTTATTACTTGTGTGTATTTGTGTGTATTGTGTGTATTTTTATTACTTGTGTGTATTTGTGTGTATTTTTTGTACTTGTGTGTATTTGTGTATTTTTTGTACTTGTGTGTGTATTTTTGTGTATTTGTGTGTATTTTTTCTTACTTGTGTGTATTTGTGTACTAGTGTGTGTATTTGTGTGTACTAGTGTGTGTACTAATGTGTGTATTTGTGTGTATTTTTTCTTACTTGTGTGTATTTGTGTACTAGTGTGTGTCTTTGTGTGTACTGGTGTGTGTCTTTGTGTGTACTGTGTGTATGCGTGTGTGGTTTTCCTGTCCTTCCTATCTTTCATATCTTTGTGTTTCTTCTTCTTCTGTTTTCTCTTCACGCTGGTTTTCACACCTCTTGTTTCTTCTTGCTTTCTTCTTCTTCTTGTCTTGGTTCTCATGCCTTTGTTCACTTTCATGTCCTTGATCTAAAAATGGACTCAAAACCAGCAGAAGATCCTCATCTGTCACTTTTTTCTGCTTTTTCTGCATAAATGGACAAACCTTTAAAAACGGATCCATTTATCCGATCAATCCATGGTAATAACTGGTGGAAAATACAGTTTGACCTGAATTATTCATAGAGTAAAATGTGTAAAAACATGTAAAATGAAAAAAAAAATGTAATAAAAAAAACTTGAAATATGGCATAAAAGTGAATAAATCCTTCTAAAGTGAAAAAGAGAAACAAATGAACCAAAAATAAAAAGGCAAATAAACCAGAAAATGACCAAAAACAGCCAAAGGAATGGAAAAAAGGAACAAAAATGAACGATAAATCGACTAAATAATAAGTAACACCAACAAAGAAGACACAAACGGAACAAAAGTGGAGAAAGAAAGAATGAAATAAGCCAGAAAATGTTGAAAAATAAACAAAATAATTTTAAAAATCTAACAAAAATGAAGGAAAATTAAATTGCAAAAAATGAACCAGAAAAGAAACAATAATCAATAAAATAAACAAAATTAATTTAAAAAATCAGCAACACGAACAAAATAAGCCACAAATGGAACAAAAGTGAAGAAAAAATAATGAGATGAGCAACAAAATGTTGAAAAATAAACAAATTTATTAAATAGCAAAAAAAAAAAAACAAAAAACAGACAAGAACCAGAAAAGAAACAGTAATCAATAAAATAAACAAAATTAATTTAAAAAATCAGCAACAAGAACAAAATAAGACACAAACGGAACAAAAGTGAAGAAATACAGAATGTTGAATTAAATGGTGTCAAATACAGTTCTTCGTCTTTTCATGGTCATCAGATATGCCCATATTTGGACGTTCAGAGGCTTCATAGTTACCGTGGAAACGCTGTCATCGCAGTAAAGCAATAAATTCAACAAAATTAAGTAAGAAAAGAAAAAAATAGGCAACAAAATGAACAAAAAAACAGACAAATTAACCAACAAAAGGAACAAAAATGAAAAATAAATGAACAAAATAATAAGTAACATGAACAAAATAAATCAGAAATTGAACAAAATTGAGTCAAAAACTCATAAACAGGTGGAGTTGGATCAATGACAGTGAATGGACCCACTGAGTTTATGAGCAATAATAAGTAAAATGAATTTTAAAAAAGTTTACAAAATAATGAATAATGTTTTTTTTTTAAAAAGGAAAAACTGAATCAAAATGAAGTAAAAAAAAAAAAAAAAAAGTATAAGTTAAGTAAAAAAAAAAAAAA
>NW_021941582.1:91122-98622 GCF_902148855.1 Sphaeramia orbicularis | reverse complement strand
ACCACTGCACCGACCACTGGACTGACCACTGCACTGACCACTGCACCGACCACTGGACTGACCACTGCACTGACCACTGCACCGACCACTGGACTAACCACTGCACCGACCACTGGACTGACCACTGGACTGACCACTGCACCGACCACTGGACTGACCACTGCACTGACCACTGCACCGACCACTGGACTGACCACTGGACTGACCACTGCACTGACCACTGGACTGACCACTGCACCGACCACTGGACTGACCACTGCACTGACCACTGCACCGACCACTGGACTGACCACTGCACTGACCACTGCACCGACCACTGGACTAACCACTGCACCGACCACTGGACTGACCACTGCACCGACCACTGGAATGACCACTGCACTGGACTGACCACTGGACTGACCACTGCACTGACCACTGGACTGACCACTGCACCGACCACTGGACTGACCACTGCACTGACCACTGCACCGACCACTGGACTGACCACTGTGCATGAAAGCGTTAATGTTCATATAATCTGATAATATGACAATAAATCAGTTTATAGATAGATAGACTGGTTGTTTGATTGGTTGGTTTCTGTCTCCTGTGTGTGTGTGTGTGTGTTCGTGTCCTCTTCCACCTGGGAACCACCCTGCTCCTCCTCCTGCTGTCACCTAACTTCCGGTCTCTCTCTCTCTCTCTCTCTCTCTCTCTGTGTGTGTGTGTGTGTGTGTGTGTGTGTGTGTGAATGCCCCCCCTCGGTAAAGGCTCTATCCCAGTGTGTGTGTGTGTGTGTGTGTGTGTGTTTATTACCCCCCCCCCACACACACACACACACTCTCTCTCTCTCTCTCTCTCCCTCTCTGTCTCTCTCTCTCTCTCTCTCGTGGATCTGCCTCCGTATCCCGTGGGCCAGTGCGCGGTGCGCGAGCCTGGCTGGCTGAGTGTCGGCGCGCGGACGGCCGGACTAGTTTTCCCTGCTGTAACCGGACAAAAGAACCGAGAACCGGGGAGGACAACCTACGAAGAGCCGGGGACAGGAATGGAGATGTGCAGCCGTGTCCTGAGCCTCCTGTTCGGCCTCTCACTGTTCGGTAAGACACGGTTTTTGTATTTTTTATTTATTTTTTGCTGCTTTTCTGTTGAGAAACTCAGATTCAATCCACTTGTCTCCGCTCAACGACGAACCGCCATTTTAAAAACACACCATTTTACCGTTTTACACTCGTACACACATTTCCTAACATTCTGCGAACAAACTAAACTACATTCCAGGTCTTTACCGTTCGTCGGTCACTTCGGCTGGTATATAATCCGTGTCACTTCACGGTATTTCTCGCATTTTTCAACTTTCCCACTTGCTTCACCGCTGCTTTGACTTCCCCTCAGCCCGCAGGATGTACTAGAACAGCTGAGGGGTGCAGCCCAAAAACACTCCATTTAAGTGACAAACGACTGATTTTTTATATATTATTCAATGCCGAATTAAAGAGTGCATCAATTAAACTGAATTAAAGATGAAATTTTAGATATAGAATGGTTGAGAAGTAGTCGTAACTAAGAAAACCTTAAACATACCGATTGTTCTATGGATTCTGGCTGGGTTGAGCGTGTGCTGTTGTTTGCATGAGATTGTTACTTTCAATTAGATTTTAAGAATTCAGTCAAGTAAAAGTGAACTGAAGCCTTAGTGAGCCATTTTCTTTTAATTAAAACTGAAAAAAGGTGGTATGTGAGTAAAGTGACATCAGCAGGTAAAGTATTGGCTAATACACGGATAGGTATGGGGTAAAGTTGGTGTCAAAATATTCAAGTACATAGTTGTCTGGAGTTGCATTTAAAAAAAAAAAAAAAGTCTTGCTAACATAATTTGACCTAATAGGCTAGTTTTGCCTTCAGTTCGGTGTATTTAGCTACATGCTAATTCCGAAGGTACTAAGTTGGAGGTATTCTATCCTTTCGCTACAACTTTTCTCTAGTGTTTTTTTTTTGCATGTTGGACTCCCATAGTCATTAATGTAGCCGATAGCATCTTTAGTTTAGTTCAAAGGTATATAGAATGAATATAAAATTTTGAATTAAGCAAAAAATCTTAAATTCAGCAAAAAAAAAGTAGGTTGAATTAAGGAAAAAAAATGTTGAATTAAGCAAAAAAAATCTTCTAAAAAAAAAAACTTGAATTGAGCCCCCCAAAAATCTTGAATTAAGCAAAAAAGTCTTAAAATTAGCAAAAAAAAAATCTTGAATTACGCAAAAGATCGTGAATTAAGCAAAAAATTAAAAGCAAAAAATTGAGAATTTAGCAAAAAATCTTGAATTAGTAAAGAAAAATGAATTGAGCAAAAAATCTTAAATTTAGCAAAAAATCTTGAATTTAGAAAAAGAAAACATTGAATTAAGTAAAAAGTCTAGAATTAACTAAACAACTAAAACCTTAAATTTACCAATTGCTCTTTGGAGTTTGGCTTGGTTGACGTGTGCTGTTGTTCGCATGAGATTGTTATTTTCAAGGAGATTTTAAATATTCAGTTTAGTAAAAGTGAATTGAAGCATTAGTCAGCCATTTTCCTTGGAAGTCAAACAGAAAAAAGCTGGTATGTGAGAAAAGTGACATCATCATGTAAAGTACTGACTAATACATGGATGTGTATGGGGTTCGTCAGGTCCAGGTGTGTCTAATTAATTAATCATTAGTCACAACAAGTAGTATCAGACACACCTAAATTAAATCAGTGTGTCCAATAATGAAAGGCAGAAAATAAAGGAGTTACCTGAAGTTCAGGAAGGAGTGGAGCTGAGCATAAAGCCCACTGTTGAAATGTGTTCAAAATGTTAAAAAAAAAAAAAAAAAAAAAAAACTGTATTATTCCAGTAGCTGGGGTGCAGAAAAAATACTGTAAAATAACGGAAAATAACCATCTCATAAAAGTACGATAATTTTCCATAATTGAAATAGTTTTTTGCCCTAACTTTACATGAGATTTTGCTTTTTTTTGGACTTTTAAATGTTTAATAAAGAATATTTACATGTATTAAAACAATCCAATTCCCTATAAATGTACATATATATATATATATATATATATATATATATATACATATATATATCTCAATGAGACTCAGTTGTCCAATCCACTGATAAAAGCTGTATTTATTGTATAGTTTATCAGTGCTTATACATGTTATACATTCACAAAAATACATATACAGTTTGGGGGGGGGGGGGGGGGGACAGTGACAGTGAAACTCCAGACTCTTTACTAATTCCTCTATTGCTGCATTTCTACTACATGGAACCGGTTCGACTCTGCTCGGCTTATCTCCCATTGTTGTGCACCTCATTTCCTTTCCCTTCTTACCTTCAGAAACTTGTATTTGAGGATTTACGACGTTTGTTGCCCACACCAGAACCGGCCCGGTGTTCACTCTGCCGCTACATTCACAAGCACCGCTGAGTAGAGAATCAAATATGTGACATTCCTGTAAATGAATCACATGTGGACAAATGTTCGAGGATATTGGAGGGATTCCATCCTTTAGAAGAAATGAAAGCTTTGACAGAGTTCAACTGGACCTGGTGTGGTCTGTTTGGACCTGGTGTGGTCTGTTTAGACCTGGTGTGGTCCGTTTGGACCTGGGGTGGTCTGTTTAGACCTGGTGTGGTCTGTTTAGACCTGGTGTGGTCCGTTTAGACCTGGTGTGGTCCGTTTAGACCTGGTGTGGTCCGTTTGGACCTGGTGTGGTCTGTTTGGACCTGGTGTGGTCCGTTTGGACCTGGTGTGGTCCGTTTAGACCCGGTGTGGTCCGTTTAGACCCGGTGTGGTCCGTTTGGACCTGGTGTGGTCCGTTTAGACCTGGTATGGTCCGTTTAGACCTGGTGTGGTCCGTTTAGACCTGGTATGGTGCGTTTGGACCTGGGGTGGTCCGTTTAGACCTGGGGTGGTCTGTTTAGACCTGGGGTGGTCTTTTTGGACCTGGTGTGGTCTGTTTGGACCTGGTGTGGTCTTTTTGGACCTGGTGTGGTCTGTTTGGACCTGGTGTGGTCTTTTTGGACCTGGTGTGGTCTGTTTAGTTCGTTTCTGCCTCAACTCCATGTTGTCTATGTTCTGCCCAAAACAATGCAGCGTACGTGTGACGTCATCACGCATATGCAACGAAGGCAGAATCGATAAGCGGAATCGTTAAACAGGCAGGCAAACAATTCCAAGGAATTGAGCTCCTGGGAACCGGTTCTCACAAAGAACCGGTTCTGGATTCCCATCCCTAATCAAAGCTTTGTTTCCTTCATTTCTCTGCTGTTAAACATTGGTTCCACTGTTGTGTTTCACATGGACGCTTATTGTGACGCACAAAGACGCTTTAATTCAGGAAAACTGCAATGGAATTTTTCCCTTCAATCAATTTGAGTCGATTAATCGAATTGTGAATTTTTCCATTCACTTCAAGCACCTAATCAATTAATCGGTTGCAGCTCTAGATAGACAGATAGTTAAAACCATAGACGGATCGTCTCTCTCTCTCTCTCTGTCTTTCAAAGTGCTTTAATCAAACACAGTTATCATGATAATTGTAATTTAAACAGTAATACGAACCATCTATAATTGTACGGTGGTTTATCGTTTATGCTGGTAATCATTCCGTGCCAGTATGTGAGTGTGTTGTCATCATCAGCAGGTACAGGACTGACTCATACACATACCGTTAAAAAGAGGCGTGGACGTGTTTGCAAACTGAGATCCCACTCAGTTCCTTTGGTTTCCATGAGTTCCTGTTCAGACGCTGGACAGTCAGATGAGCTGAACGGCTCTGACAGACTCCCATTAGCAGAGCTGAGGTCCAACCACACCAGTCTGGATGATTAGACTCATTATTACCCATGGATCAGCACAGACCAGTCCTCCTCACTGTCACTAGTCATCATTAGTCTGGGTTTAGGAGCACACAGGCAGCAGGGCTAGTACCCTGGTTGGCCTGGTTCTGCCCCTGAGGCCAAACCAGGGCCGAACCGGGCCAAACTGGGCCGACCTGCGCTGATGTAACCGTGTGTTTGTGAGCAGAACACCAACAGCAGGGGTGTCAAACATGTGGCCCAAACGGAGGCCAAAGGTTCCAATCTGGCCCCCTGGGATGGTTTTACAAAGGCAAAAATTCCACAGTCTTGAATTGAATTAAACAAAAACAAACAAACAAAAAGCTTGAATTAACAAAAAATGTTCAATTAAGCAAAAAAACCAAAATGTTCAATTAAGTAAAAAAAAAAAAAAAAAAATCTTGTGTTAAGACCAAAAAAATTGAATTAAGCAAAAAAAATCTTGAATTAAGCCAAAAAAATTCAATTAAGTTAAAAATAAAATAAAATCTTGAATTAAGCAAAAAACCCTTCAGTTAAGTTAAAATGATATCTTGAATTAAGCAAAAAAAAAATCTTGAATTAAGCAAAAAATTTTAAATTTAGCAAAAAATCTTAAGCAAAAATGTTGAATTTAGCAAAAAATGTTGAATTAAGCAAAACATCTTGAATTAAGCAAGAAAACCTTGAATTTAGTAAAAAATGTTAAATTTAGCAAAAAATCTTAAATTTAGCAAAAAATCTTGAATTAAGCAAAAAAAATCTTAAATTTACCAAAAATCTTAAATTGACCAAAAATCTTGAATTGAGCAAAAAATTTTGAATTATGCAAAAAATTTTGAATTAACAACTTCAAATTTTCTTTTTTTGTTTTAGTGCAAAACATAACATTAAATTGTGAAACTCTTTCCATTTCCAAACTCTCCTGTACCAATAAAATGTGACTAACCTGAACAAATGTGTCCAACCTGAAATGTCTGTATTAAATTCAGTCCAGTTTGAACTCTTTTCTTCCTGTTCCTCAGTGTTTAGTGTCTTTGGAGATCTGATCCAGAATGCACATGGACTAATGAGAAGTGGAGGAAGAAGACTGAGAAAATTACACTGATTTATCTGAAGAAATTTCAGTTTTTTTCAGGTTTATTCACATCTTTATTGTTTGGATAGTTTATAAAAGTAAGTATTTTCATAATTTAATGTGTTTTTTTGCACTAAAACACAGACATAAATCTGCAGTTGTCATTATTTATAGGTTATTGTGTTATTATAATCCCACTGCAGGTCAGATCAGGCTGAATGGATGGGGGGGGTCTCTCTGTGAGGCCGTGCACAGGCACACAGGTCTTAAATTAGCTCAGTTGTAAGATGATCAGACGGCGCTGGCACTGCCGGTGTGTGTCATGACCGTACGCAGCAGGAACGCCCAGAACGAAGGCAACGGTCCAACAGTTGGAAACACAACACCACTCAACCCCTTTACAGACCCACCAGGACCCACACCAGGACCACTACCCCCACCACTACCCCCACCAGGACCACTACCCCAACCACTACCCCCACCAGTACCCCCTCCACTACCCCAACCAGTACCCCCACCACTACCCCCACCAGTACCCCCACCACTACCCCCATTAGTACCCCCACCACTACCTCCACCACTACCCCCACCAGTACCCCCACCACTACCCCCACCAGTACCCCGTTACTGGATTATTCCACTCGGATAACGGGATGGGTTTGATCAGATAACAACTAGCATTGTTAGAAAATATTGGTTCTGCTATATATTGCAATATTTCATTTCACAATACTGTATCGATATTCAAAAGTACTGTATTAATGTTTTTAGGTATTTATTCAAATGCAGATATTGTGAAGGTTCATTTTTTTGTTTTGTTTTCTTTATTTATATTTTATTTATTATAATTTAACACTGTTTTATTCAATACTGGTTATTCGAATCCTCCTAAAAGCACGTTTTTCTGTCTGAGAGGCAGATGTTCGTTCGTTTGTTTGGATTGAACTCAAATCCTGTTCTGATGTTAGTTTGAACTAATAGAATCTGAACATTTGAACGGGATCTGAAACTGTCATGTCTGTAAAACAGAATTTCAGGAACATTTTGTGATACAACATTAGATCCTGTTGGGATCAAATATAAATGTGTTTAGTATTTGTGCAGATTTCTGCTGGAATTCAATTCTTCCAGGAAAAACATCTTAAAAATATATAAAAATCTTAAAAATATATATGAATAAATGAATGTAAAAGGAATAAATGACGATAAAAATAAAAAAAATCTAAAAAAAAATCTTACAAAAATCATACAAAAAAACCCAATAAAAAATTGCCTTTTTAACAGTATCGTGATATATTGTATCGTGATCCTAGTATTGTGATTTGTATCGTTTTGCCATATTCTTGCTGATACACAGCCCTAACAACAGTAATCTGATTATAATCAATCAGATTAATAACCCTTAGTGGTCTGAGCCTATTTTGGCCATTTTTAAGTCTTTTAGATTTTTCCTTCATATATATATATATATATATATATATGTGTATATATATATGTATATATACACAGGGTGGGGAAGCAAAATGTACAATATTTTGAGGCAGGGATTGAAAGACAGTGTATGACCAATTAGTTTATTGAAAGTCAT
>NW_021941582.1:68622-86122 GCF_902148855.1 Sphaeramia orbicularis | reverse complement strand
AAAAATCATATTGTATTTTTTAATAAAGAAGGGTTCGGTGAATGCGCATATGAAACTGGTGGGGTTCAGTACCTCCAACAAGGTTAACAACCACTGAATTAGACTTAGTTCTTTTCACTGATATTTGTTTTCTGGTAGACCCTGTCAGGCACTTGCTATAAGCAGTCAAAATACAGACTCAGCACATTTTTTTTTTTTTTTCCATTTTTAGGGTCATGTATATGAGAGAATATATGTTTAGTCACAGATATAACATGTTTTTCTGGCAGTACTATAACTTCTCATATATTAAAATGAATCAGACATCTGGTGTCATTAAATCTGTAGATACAGAGAGCCAAAAGTGCTACCATGGACAAATGCGCATCCCAGGAAGCCATGTTTGGCATGTCATAAATCTGCAAATATGTCCCATACAAAGCTCTCCATACGTGTACCTAGCCTTAGTATATCCAGGAATTAGGTGTGAAAATTTGAACCATTTAGTCTGAATAGTTCCAAAGTTATTAGCCCTCGAACTATGGATGTTTGATTGTAACACTGAAAATATGGGGCCACACCCCTTTTTTTGTAGGCTTCATATCTCCAAAACTAGTGGAGATATTGGCCTCAAATTTTGCACAGTACTCATTAGTTACAAGGACATCAAAGTAAAAAATTATGAAGCAAATCTGAGATGGTGAGTCGGGAACGTTCTCTAAAATCTGGTGATTTGGCACGGAATTACCCTTAGGCATTTATTCAAATGCAGATATTGTGGGGGTTAATTTTTGTTTTTATTGTTTTTCTTTTTGTTTCTATTTTATTTATTATTCTTTAACACTGTTTTATACAACAATGGTAGTTTGTTTGTTTGGATTGAACTCAAATCCTGTTCTGATGTTAGTTGTGAACTAATAGAATCTGAACATTTGAACAGGATCTGAAACTGGAATGTCTGTAAAACACAATTTCAGTTTGAACACAGTTGGAACATTTGGTGATAGAACATTAGATCCTGTTGGGATCAAATAAAAATGTGTTTAGTGTTTGTGCAGATTTCTGCAGTAATTCCAGTCTTCCAGGAAAAAAAATCATTTAAAAAAAGAAACAAAACCAATAAAAATTTGCCTTATTAACAGTATCATGATATATTGTATGGTGATCCTAGGATTGTCATTTATATTGTATCGTCAGATTCTTGCCGATACTCAGCCCTAATAACAGAGCCTGTTTTAGGAGGACTTCCTGTCCTTCCAGATGTTTGTGTGTAGTGGACTTCCTGTCCCTCCAGATGTTTGTGTGTAGTGGACTTCCTGTCCTTCCAGATGTTTGTGTGTAGTGGACTTCCTGTCCTTCCAGATGTTTGTGTGTAGTGGACTTCCTGTCCCTCCAGATGTTTGTGTGTAGTGGACTTCCTGTCCCTCCAGATGTTTGTGTGTAGTGGACTTCCTGTCCTTCCAGATGTTTGTGTGTAGTGGACTTCCTGTCCTTCCAGATGTTTGTGTGTAGTGGACTTCCTGTCCCTCCAGATGTTTGTGTGTAGTGGACTTCCTGTCCCTCCAGATGTTTGTGTGTAGTGGACTTCCTGTCCTTCCAGATGTTTGTGTGTAGTGGACTTCCTGTCCTTCCAGATGTTTGTGTGTAGTGGACTTCCTGTCCTTCCAGATGTTTGTGTGTAGTGGACTTCCTGTCCCTCCAGATGTTTGTGTGTAGTGGACTTCCTGTCCTTCCAGATGTTTGTGTGTAGTGGACTTCCTGTCCCTCCAGATGTTTGTGTGTAGTGGACTTCCTGTCCTTCCAGATGTTTGTGTGTAGTGGACTTCCTGTCCCTCCAGATGTTTGTGTGTAGTGGACTTCCTGTCCCTCCAGATGTTTGTGTGTAGTGGACTTCCTGTCCTTCCAGATGTTTGTGTGTAGTGGACTTCCTGTCCTTCCAGATGTTTGTGTGTAGTGGACTTCCTGTCCTCCAGATGTTTGTGTGTAGTGGACTTCCTGTCCTTCCAGATGTTTGTGTGTAGTGGACTTCCTGTCCTTCCAGATGTTTGTGTGTAGTGGACTTCCTGTCCTTCCAGATGTTTGTGTGTAGTGGACTTCCTGTCCTTCCAGATGTTTGTGTGTAGTGGACTTCCTGTCCTTCCAGATGTTTGTGTGTAGTGGACTTCCTGTCCTTCCAGATGTTTGTGTGTAGTGGACTTCCTGTCCCTCCAGATGTTTGTGTGTAGTGGACTTCCTGTCCCTCCAGATGTTTGTGTGTAGTGGACTTCCTGTCCTTCCAGATGTTTGTGTGTAGTGGACTTCCTGTCCCTCCAGATGTTTGTGTGTAGTGGACTTCCTGTCCTTCCAGATGTTTGTGTGTAGTGGACTTCCTGTCCCTCCAGATGTTTGTGTGTAGTGGACTTCCTGTCCTTCCAGATGTTTGTGTGTAGTGGACTTCCTGTCCTTCCAGATGTTTGTGTGTAGTGGACTTCCTGTCCTTCCAGATGTTTGTGTGTAGTGGACTTCCTGTCCTTCCAGATGTTTGTGTGTAGTGGACTTCCTGTCCTTCCAGATGTTTGTGTGTAGTGGACTTCCTGTCCTTCCAGATGTTTGTGTGTAGTGGACTTCCTGTCCTTCCAGATGTTTGTGTGTAGTGGACTTCCTGTCCCTCCAGATGTTTGTGTGTAGTGGACTTCCTGTCCCTCCAGATGTTTGTGTGTAGTGGACTTCCTGTCCCTCCAGATGTTTGTGTGTAGTGGACTTCCTGTCCTTCCAGATGTTTGTGTGTAGTGGACTTCCTGTCCTTCCAGATGTTTGTGTGTAGTGGACTTCCTGTCCCTCCAGATGTTTGTGTGTAGTGGACTTCCTGTCCTTCCAGATGTTTGTGTGTAGTGGACTTCCTGTCCTTCCAGATGTTTGTGTGTAGTGGACTTCCTGTCCTTCCAGATGTTTGTGTGTAGTGGACTTCCTGTCCTTCCAGATGTTTGTGTGTAGTGCATCGGCCTCAGCAGGTGCAGTCGTTATTGTCCCTGCAGATGGAAACAGGTGTGTGTTTCCTCCTCCAGCTGACATTCACTGTATGCCTCCAAACACCACATTAGAGGAACGTCCATGGACCTAATGTACAGGTAGAAGGAAATAATGGACCTAAACAACAGCAGCAGCTTTGCACTGTAAAAAAAAATCTGTAATTTAACAGAATTTTTACCCTTTATTTTACAGATTTTTTCTGTATTTTTAAGATACAGGAACATATCAATGAAATGACAAAAACAGACTGTGATTTTACATGTCAAAATAAAATAACATGAAAAAACTAACTGTGAATAACCATAAAATTTATATTTTTAAAAAAAGTTTTTTTCTCACAGAAAAATACAGTTAAAATACATTTGCAGATGTATCATAATTTCACAAATATTTATTTTCTATTTATGAGATTAAACTGTTAATTTAAAGTTTAATACTGTAAAATAAATAAATAAATAAAACAAGATAAAATTCCTAACAATTAACCGTCGTTAAACTGTCCAAATACGGTTTTTATCAGTGGATTGGACAACTGAGTCTCATTGAAAATTATGCCATTCAACCACAACACTTCACATACTCTTAAATTAGCAGTCGAATATTGTAAATATAAATGGTTGGTTATCTGTATTATGACAGTTTTTAAAAGTAAAGATAAGATAACTAGTGTATTAGCAGTTAATTGACAGGTTTTGAAAGATAAATCAAATGTTTTTCTGTGTGGTATATCATTTTATTGCATCAAGTATTAATTGATATACAAGTTTTTAACATAAAATTATGTGATAAACACTAACTAATAACTGAACTTTTCTGTAATTTTAAGCCGTATTATTTGTTTTATAACAATGTTCGTCCATATGTATAGGTAATTTGATTGTTTTAATATAGGGCTGCTCGATTATAGAAAAAAAAATAATCGCGATTATTTTAGCAATAATTGAAATCATGATTATTAAAAACGATTATTTGTTAACCTTAAAGTTGTTTATTTTTTTCTTGCAAAACAATGTAAGATATACTCTTTAAATATAAATAAAGCTTTTAACCATTAAAACAAAGTATGTTCACTTTTGTACGAAACAAAAAAATCTTTGAATGTAAATAAGTGTACTGTAAATTCAAGTATGTTTCCTTTTGTAAACAAATAGTGCACTGGAATTAAACTGCTCTAGACTTGCCATAGAACTGGAGCAATAAAAAAAAAAAAAACCTCACGTAAAGTGCAAATTATAAATTCAAGTATGTTCAATGTAGTATGAAACATAGTAAACTCAGTGGCGTGCTGTGAGGTTTCAGTTCAGGCCTTCTGTTTACATCAGCCATCTAGAATACGTACGTTAGTTTTATACGGGTTAGGGTTAGGTTAATACGGGAGTTGCAGCATGAAGAGATTCGGAGACTGAAGGTTGCATTGCGGACGAAGTTGTAGACGGAGTTGTTTTTATGTGTTTTAGTTCTTCATAAGATTATGATAAAGGTGGCGGTGGTTCAACTTCAGATGGTTACAAAGGTTTGTTGTGTTAGCGGTCGGTGCGGACACAACTACGAAACACTTTTTGCACGTAATGGGTTTTTGCTCTTCATCAAACCCAAAGTGATTCCATACAATTGAATTGGACTTGCCTTTTTTGTTTACCAAGCGCTTCTGCTGTGATTCTCTTGCCGTTTTTCCAGACCGCTGGTCCACCTGTCCTCTTGGGGTGGACCTGCCGGCTAGCAGGCAGCTGGAGCTTAGAGGGGGGCGGGGCTGAGCAGCTCATGGGAGCTTGCGTGCGCGTGAATTAAAAAACTCAAAATTAATAATCGTTTTTTCTCGATTACATAATTTTTGTAATCGTTGCGTGTAATAATCGAAATCGTAATTGAATTTCGATTAATTGCACAGCGCTATTTTAATACATGTAAATGTTCTTCATTAAACATTAAAAATTCAGAAAAAGAAGCAAAATCTCATGTAAATTTAGGGCAAAAAACTATTTGATTTATGGAAAATTACCATATTTTTATGAGATGGTTATTTTCCATTATTTAACAGTATTTTTTCAGTGCCCATGCTGCTGGAATATTAGTTTTTTTTTTTTTTTTGTTACAGTGTGGAGGGGCAGTGGAAACCTCTGATCATGTATTCTATTATCACAGAAATGATTCAGAGGAACCACAGGTGTAAAGAAAAAGTGTCAGTATTGAACCATGTGACCTTATTGGTTTGTTCCTCCACTTTACCAACAGCTGATGTGACAAAAGTGATTTATTCAGAGATAACAGGAGTGTAGCTGGACTTTTTCTGCACCTGAATGCATCACCAAGGCTTTAAACCGCAGAAAAATTCATCATTTAACAATTAAATTTGAACTTAATGTAACAACATTAGTTTATAATTATATCAATGATATCAATTTTTTAATTAATTACGTCCGTAACGCTGAAAAACATCAGGGCTACCAGGACTGATTATTGTAAATTAAAAAAAACAAAACAAATCAATCTCTGTCTGTCTTTTACTCTTAATTCCACATTTTAAACCGACTTATTAGTGATCAAAATAATAACAACCTGTTCGTATTTTTACCGCCTCGTCAGCCTTTTAGTCATTTTCCAGGATCTCAAACAGAACTGATGGAACAATGTGCAGAATGCTGATTATTAAAGGGTTCCAGCTGTACCCTTTATCAACAAATACAACTGAAAGTACGACTATCAAAGTACATTTATAATAATAGTCCACAAAACATGGCCTATGTCCCATCCATAGTGTCTACGATAACAATAATAATAATAATAGTACATTTTATTTGTATAGCGCTTTTCGTAGAACTCAAAGACACTT
Organism: Sphaeramia orbicularis; assembly: GCF_902148855.1. Lineage (NCBI taxonomy): Eukaryota > Metazoa > Chordata > Actinopteri > Kurtiformes > Apogonidae > Sphaeramia > Sphaeramia orbicularis. Next base: position 80,304 of record NW_021941582.1, on the reverse strand, counting down.
TACATACAGCAGATAAAAACAGAAACTAAACATTAAAAACAGATTAAAGCAGGTGCAAAAGGCACGTATAGTTGTGTGTGTGTGTGTGTGTGTGTGTGTGTGTGTGTGTGTGTGTGTATGTATATATATATGTGGAAAAGGCTCTGTCCCTCCAAGTGTATCTGATAGTAAATGTGAATATTTAAATTTAATAGACATACTAGAGGTCGATAGTGGTTTTGAACCCTTTTAAGGCTAACATTAAAACACATATATATATTATATAATAATATAATTATAATATATTTCTATGGAAAGAAACAAAAGTCAAGCAGCAACTTGCAAAATGTGTAAACTGGAGGAGGAGGATTTCATGATTTACAGGAAATTTTTCCAAATACAGAGGATAATATTATAACAACTGGTGATAAACCACTGAAGTAAAGGTTAAATGTGGAGAAAAACTCATTTGGGAACTGACATAAAACTAGAATTGGGTCTGTCTGAGTTAAATATTTAGTGTATTTGTTGATCCACTGTGATCTTTTGTGTAACTGATAAGTGGAGGCATGAAAGAGTTAAAACTGCACTCATTTTACTGAATAAATTTCACTTTGTTCATACAAAGTAAAATCGCCAGTGTTAATATAACACTTAAAGAGTTAATTTTAACACTGCCTCAGTGAACATATGGTCCCTTTCTACAGTGTAAAATTTACACTGAACATAGTTACATTTCCAGAGTCAACTTTACTCTAGTAAGAGTTAATATTTTACACTACACTACACTAATTAGTGTCAGTCAAGTTTTACACTATGTGAGAAGTAACACCCATAGGGTTATTCACATTCAACACTGAAGAGTTAAGTGTTACAATAAGTTAAGTGTTAAATTACTCCAAAGAGTGTTGATTTTTAACTGCCTCCTACCAGTGTTACATATGATGTACTACAGTCCCAGTGTGTGCAGGGGGGAAAAAGACCATTACTTCTGTACCCAATTTATTCCAAATAAAAAGGAAATATTGCAATTAAAAGTGAACATAAAATGACATGTACAGTCTCATCACAGTCTCCATTAAAACCTTCTTTTCAGTTGAACGATGGAGAAAATCTCTTGGTACATGTTAAACTGTATAATGATATTTTTTCACAACCATGAAAATGTCTTTAAAGTGCATTTAAAAAAGCTACACAATAATTTCAGCAATGTTCAACCAAGACCAAACTGCCATCAGCCGGAAACAACCAACCAATTCAGTCCAAAATCTTCCAAATCGGTCACTGAATAAGATATGTGACTGTCTTCTTTTGAAACATGTGTGCAGGTGTTTTTCACAACAAATAGACAAATGGAGATCGTCAAAACTCTCCTTTACAAAAACCTTAATTTCTAGTGGCAAATATCTTGGTTGGAATCTATTAGTTTGGTGCCAGATGACAGAAGAGTGTCTAAGGTTGAATAACAATAAATAACTTGCTTTAATAAAACACTACACCCTCAGGAAACAAAAACAAGCCAAAGGTTATCAGTGGGATGGAATACAAAGTTGAAACCAATAACACTACACAAGGCTGCATCATATGGCAATATGGTACTACAAACATGGAAAAATCTGTTGATCCATATGCCATTTGAACATCCATTGGTTTGAAACAGAGCAACTCTCGGACACTGAACACCTTAAATGCCTGGGATGGCTTGGACAGTACTTGACATGCATGGTAATGTTCATCAGAACAGTTTCCACACCAGTGCCAGTAAGTACAACTTGCTCATCTTTCACTATAATAGTACTGATTTTACAAAATACTGGCAACTCCTCACTTATCTCAGACACACTACTAAACCAGGGCGATATTCAGAACCATAATGCTTTACCCATTTCACCAACAGAACATCAACAGATATGTCTACATTTAGTTTGGCAGCAATTTCAGGACCTTCTTGCAAATCTGTAATCTGTAACATCTTTCCTGGGCCAATAGTTACTCTGCTCAGGCTGAAAGATTCCCAGTGCAAGGCCATGTATTTGTGGTGTTTTTTGGTCAACGTCTTCATGATATTTTTGAAACTTTTGAGTTGAGTTTTGAAAAAGTTCTGCTTTGCCTCATAACGCATACACCACATGTGCAGAAGTGGTCCTATATTTCTTATGCATTGTGGATAATGGATCAAGAAATGATGTTTAGGCAAGAGATTTCTAGAAGGAAACAGACATTTGAAGAGCAGATGATGGTCAATAATGTGCTTCGGAAAGATGGTCATACCATTTGTTATGATGGGAGAAAAGACCATATTTACTATCTGCAGCAGCAGCAGTAACAGATGCCAGTACTCATCGTCACTCTGCACTAGATCACCAAACATCAATGGCATGTTTCGCAGTAAACACCAGGACTGAATGGCATTAAGGCCCAAATCACTGCTTCCATCAGGTAACTTGACTGCAGGGGGGCGGTTCCTCCTCTCATTGTACCCATAGTTGAATGACTATTCTACTGGCCAGTTCTTTTGCAGTTAAAAGGTTTTCCTGGAAAAACTCCAATACAAGTTTTACTTCTAACTGTGCAACACTCTCTAAAATGTCATGCATGATATCAACGGAAAAAAATTATCAGCTGTGTTGTAATATTGCAGTGAGTTTAACAAACATGAACACTTTACACCATATATATATGAGGTAGCTGTGGATTTGTTTGTACAGTATGGCAATGTTCGGCGAGCATGTCTTTAGTCCGCAATATCACGCTTTGGTCATCTTCACAGAACACCGTTTGAAATGTACTCTTCTCTATGATTCAAAAATAGGACCAAAGGCCTTGTATCTTACCGGCCAAATGAAAAGCTTTGGGAAATGTATCCAGATCCATTTATTCTCCCCCAGTTCTGTGTATTTATTCTATTACAGAAATAGCCCATGTTTTGGTCATATTCCAATCAGATCTGTAAAAAATTCTAATTCCAACTTGATATCATTGATACTGATTTATTGGATCAATCCACTGTTATAATGGGAACATTTTTCAAAGTGGCACCAAATCCAGAATCAGGCCCGGATCCAAATAATTTCACTAACTTTTGTTGACATCATCATAAAGAAGCTGTATACCAAGTTTGAAGTCAATCGGAATTGTAGTTTCAGAGAAGAAGACGATTGAAATTTTTGTAACGGACGACAGATGCCGACGCCGCCGGATGCTGCATGACGACAGTAGCTTACGGCCTGTTAGCCGGTAAGCTAAAAATGACAGCAATTCCAGGCACTGAATGATTCCACAAAACCAAACAGTCCATGTATACCAAGATTATCACCCGTAACCTGCACAATACTGCCATGAACTGCACTTTTGAACAAGGGAACTTTGATCCCATCAGTTTCAAGCACTTTCAAGTCATTTATGATTGGCTCAAGGATGGTGTCAAAACCCTAGGTTTTAATGTCCTGGGCATGAAAAAGTGCACACAAATGTATGTTGATTAAAGATGAATTTAACTTTGGTGGAAAATTTGTCAGTGTAAAACATGTAGCCCCCAATTTATGTATACCTTTTTTGAGCCTAACGGATTAGCAGTCTCAAACTCATCAAAAAAAAATTGAATTTGCAATGCATTCTTTTTTTGAGAAAAAAAGAGGATGCTTCTTCATATGCAACCCATCACTTATGTCAAAACACACCGTCCTTGGGAGTGTGCCTTGACACAAACATATCACAGGTTTGGATTTCTGAGAATAGATTGTAATGTTTCTAGAATTGGGACATAGGAAAATTTGTCAGGTACAACTACTTGATCATAAGTTCCAGTGCTTCTGTTTCTTTTATTTTCAAATCTGACACCAAGTACTTTTTCGACAGGTTCAACAGTTTTCCATTTTTGTTCAAAATATGCGTTATGTTTTGATTCAGTGTTCAATGCAGTAAAGGGGTTTTCAAGTGTTTTAAAAGTTTGTTCAGTTTTAGCTTTCACATCTGTATCCTGAGAAGATGAGCATTTCAACGCTGCATCTTTAGTTTGACTCTGTACTTCCATTTTAACTTCTTCCATGGATGATACAAAATTGTTTAAAGCGGACTGGCCTACACCAGCAACTTGAAGCTGCACAATAGCAGATGCACACATATCACGAGTACTGATGTTGGGTGCTGGCAGGGCTTTAGAGCTACTGGCCACTCCTTCAAAATGTTGTGACCGAGTATCATCTGCAGTATCGTAACTGTCTACAATGTTATCTGTGTTATCTGCATGTTTAGAGTTTAAATGGTTCCTGAAATGGTTCCTGAAACCTGAAAAGGTACTAAGAACACGACAACACCCTCCCTGAGCACATTTTAGGCGAAGTGATTAACCTGGACATTAACCATGAATCAGCCGCATATGCCTCACAAGATCATTGGTTCCCACAAAATGAGAGTGGCAAACAAAACAAATCAGGCCCATGATATCAGACTGAGTGATGTGGGAAAATCACTCACAATACAGATGCAAGAACTTTGAGTGAAAAGTGACAAATATGTTGCCCACCCTGTGAGTCATCTGTTAACTAGTGCAGCAACCCTAACCTCTGCAACACGTGGGCTCTCATGGACTTGACCAACATCTATGTTGTAAATGGTTGTCTGAATGAAGGTGTACATGTTGTGGAGCATCTGGTTGTACATGGTGCAAATACAAAGTGTGCCTTAAAGAGTTTGTCAAAAGCTCCTAGAGAACTGGTTGAGTTGCATGGTATGACCTGCTTGTCCAGAGTAATGAAGAACTCATGGATGGTGCTCCTCTTCATCCCAACAGCAAGAAGTGGTTGAGTGGTGCACTTGATTGCATCAATATGTTCTTGAATACTTGTTCCACTCTGAGGATAAATAAGTTAAAATTAAAAGTTGAAAATCGCAGATAAAAACAGTCCCAATCTCTTATTGTTAATTGTAAAGATAAAGGGTTTTGTCTGACAAATAATCTGTGTCGCTCTACTTTGCAGAACAGTTTTGCACCACAACACTTCCTCATAAGCAAAAACACAAACCTTCTTGAACACGACAAGATGCTTCTCAGCTTGGGCTGCAGACGCCCTTCCTGGTCTTTTCCGGCCTTGGGCTGAAGGAGGGATCAGGTGGAGGAGGAGGATAATGGATGAAAGATCACTGTCCCAGCCTGGATTTGGAAATACCAGTGAAATGTTAGATAAACAGACTATATTTACAAACTATATAATTTACAAACATCATTATTTTGAATTACAGCTGTACAAAATAAGATGAGGAAATAAAACAGGCCAAAAAATGAACCCCCAGAATAAATAAAATAAAATAAACCACACTACCGAGGGCAAGAGTGTCATCAATTTCCTCTTCATCCGATGTAGCTTCAGCACAATGGATAAGCTCTTCAAGGTCGCTTGAAGAAGGGAGAGCCTTACACTGCTAATGATCTTCTGCTTGAATGTCGTTGGCCATCTACATAGAGAACAATTATTTATGATCAAGAAATTAAAACACCCATAGATACTGCGAAAAAGAAGATCAGTGATTCCCCCAGTGCATTATAGACTACAGACTCTATGGTTGGTGTAAGTATTGCTAATAAATGTCTTACAATAACACATAATAGTCATAATTTCATATATCCTGCCAACTTTTCACTTTTTTTTTTTTTTTTACAAAAACACGGTGGGTCACCAGAGGGCTTCCTTAGTGGCCCTACCACCGGGCTTAGCAAGATTTCTGGGGGAAACCCTGGAAGATCAATGTTAATTTATAAGAATAATAAAAACTGAGTGTCACAAATATCCAGGAACCATTTTGGCAATGCAAAATTCCAGAATTTCCCACTATAAGGTAAGTGTAGATGTGACACAGAATGAAAACACAACAGCCAGTTGGAAGACCTCCTCATAAACCCTCAAAATTATTTTCTTTAGTTTTCTCTAAATTTTAGTGGCAGCGACAATGTTTTAGCGGCCACGGTGCGCGGCAAGAGACACACCCAGAGCCCTCACTGCATCGGCCCACACCGTTAACCGATTAATTTAAGACCACATTAACTAAAGTCTTCATACCAGCGTGATATATAGCAGCACTGCCGCCTTAGCCACCAAAGATACCAAGTCACTAGTGTTAGCTACTTGAGCTGACTCCGGACATGTGCAGTAGCAGCTATTTTACTGGAATAAATGTGCATGCGTGACACATAACCCCCCACAACACCCCGTCGTTGCTGACATTAATGTTACTTTGTGCCATTTTTGTCAAGTTTGGCGTTGCATGGTCAACGTTAATTATCTCCATGTAGCCGATACATTTAAGCTAGCTGCTGACCTGATGTCACGTTATCCATTTGAAATTCGGTATTTGAAACATTTACAACGACGACATAACTTTGTTCTTGCACACAGATTCTGCTTGGATGAAATAACAAAAGCATTAGTTTATTTAGAAAAACTTACCGCAGTTTTTCGATGCAAGGATGCCAGAGTCCAACTTCTCATTCAGTTTGAGCACAGAGGTTGGTGGGCGGGGCTTTTTAGAGTCATTATTTTTTAACACTGAACAGGATCTTGCTCTTATTGGTGGTGAATTAACTTTGAGAGTCAATTTACTTTAACACTTAATATATGACACTGACGGTGTTAAACCTCTGTTAACTCCAGTTATTTTCACCGACACTGGAAGTTATCTTGTTAAATTTTACTCTGTCCATTGTTGGAATAACTCTGAAAGAATTAAAATACTTTGACACTGCATTTTTTACACTGGCAAATTTACTGTGTAGTTGTAGATCCTGTAGTTGTCCTTTTTTTCACATTAAACAGATAAAAGGTCAGAGTTTTTATTGTTTCTATTTTATGGTGGTGTTATTGGACCGATCTGGACCGGTTTGACAGATCCACAGTTAACTCTGTAGTCAGTGTGTTTGTTTAGGGGTTAACTCTTTCGTCAGTGTCAGTGTGTGTTTAACTCGGTGTCAGTGTGTGTTTGTGTACACCTCTCTGTTGTGTTGTGACATGCTTCAGTCAGCTGGAATGTCCACACCTTTACCTGTGGGACGTTCACTGACACCTGAGGAATTCAACTGCAGATGTTTGGAGGTGTGACAGGCAGCATGGAGGGGAGGGGAGGGGAGGGGAGGGGAGGGGAGGGGGAGGGGCTAACGGAGGGGACACACAGACGTCCTCCTGGGGACAGATGGACAAATGGACAAATGGACAGGTGTCCTCAGGTCAGATCTGCTGTAAACTACAGCCTTAGTGTGTGGAAATGAACTGAACACGTTAGAACACATGTTAGAACACATGTTAGAACACATGTTAGAACAGGCCCATGGATCTGCAACAGGAAACAGATGGAGCACCTATAAGCCTTTAGACAAATACAGTTATACAAATACAGTTATATACACATACAGTTATGTAGAAATACAGTTATATACAAATACAGTTATATAGAAATACAGTTATATAGGAATACAGTTATATAGGAATACAGTTATATAGGAATACAGTTATATAGAAATACAGTTATATAGAAATAGTTATGTAGAAATACAGTTATATACAAATAGTTATATAGGAATACAGTTATATAGAAATACAGTTATAGAGAAATACAGTTATGTAGAAATACAGTTATATAGAAATACAGTTATATACAAATACAGTTATGTAGAAATACAGTTATATACAAATAGAGTTATATAGAAATACAGTTATGTAGAAATACAGTTATATACAAATAGAGTTATATAGAACTACAGTTATGTAGAAATACAGTTACATACAAATACAGTTATGGAGAAATACAGTTATATACAAATACAGTTATATAGGAATACAGTTATATAGGAATACAGTTATGTAGAAATACAGTTATATACAAATACAGTTATATAGAAATACAGTTATATAGGAATACAGTTATATAGAAATAGTTATGTAGAAATACAGTTATATAGAAATACAGTTATATACAAATACAGTTATGTAGAAATACAGTTATATACAAATACAGTTATATACAAATACAGTTATATAGGAATACAGTTATATAGGAATACAGTTATGTAGAAATACAGTTATATACAAATACAGTTATATAGAAATACAGTTATATAGAAATAGTTATGTAGAAATACAGTTATATAGAAATACAGTTATATAGAAATACAGTTATGTAGAAATACAGTTATATACAAATACAGTTATATACAAATACAGTTATATAGGAATACAGTTATATAGGAATACAGTTATGTAGAAATACAGTTATATAGGAATACAGTTATATAGGAATACAGTTATATAGAAATAGTTATGTAGAAATACAGTTATGTAGAAATACAGTTATATAGAAATACAGTTATATACAAATACAGTTATGTAGAAATACAGTTATATACAAATACAGTTATATACAAATACAGTTATAGGAATACAAATGAGTTCGAATATCTGTATGGACATGGAGGAGGAGCCAAACACAGACCGACCATCTGTTTGTGGGTGGAGCCAAACACAGACCGACCGTCTGTTTGTGGCAGCGGTGTACCCCCGCATAAATAAATGTGGGGTCGGTATGGGAGTGTTTTCCTGGAGCTTGGTCTGGTCTACAGTCAGTGAAGTTTCACTGTCACTTCTGGGGGGGGACGAAGGAAGGAGGACGCAAAGTGACGCACACACACAGTTACCAACCAACACACACACATCCCCTGGCTGAACTGTGCGCGTGACAGTTACCCCCCCCCCCCCCCCCCATTCCACACACCACACCGACAGATGAATTCCACAGGAAACACTGACTGTATCCAGTGGTTCAATAAATCAGTCTTTCAGGAATATGACCTGCTTTTATCAGGAAGTGTATAAACTATGTTTAGCTTTTATTCTTAGACTGTATTGAAAAAGAAATTCAGGTTCTCAGGAAAATTGCCGCTTATCAATTAATCGTTAATCAATCGATAAGGGCAACCAGCGAACGATTAATGGATTAATCGATAATTTGCATCCCTAATCCAAAGTTAAACGGACCTCAGAAGTCCAGTTCTGTGCTGGTTCTGAATAAGCTTTCTCAGATCTGCTTATTCAGAACCAGTTCTGTTTAAGGATCTCGGAACCAGCTCCCCTCCCCTCCCCTCCCCTCCCCCCCCCTCCCCTCCCCTCCCCTCCCCTCCCCTCCCCTCCCCTCCCCTCCCCTCCCCTCCCCTCCCCTCCTCTAACTCACCTCCTTCAGTTGATTGAAAAACCTCCAGTTAAACCAGTTCCGTTCATTAAACTGATTTGACTCGACCTAATTATCAACTTAATTTGATCTTCAAACTGATGAGAAACTGAACAGCGTGAGGTGGAGATGGCACATGAGCAGCAGCATCTTCATCCTCCTCATCCTCAGCAGTAGCAGCTGTGGGGAGGCGTTCACGGTCACCCCCAACCACTTTAATGTCTGTTCTCCACACTGATGCTTTTTACCGCCTGCAGTTTGGAGCTGGAGGGCGTAGAATTTAAAAAAAACAAAAAAAAACAAAAGGGAAAGGCTGTGGGTTTAACAGACCTGAGATCAGAGCCATGTGTGTAAGTCAGGGTTGTGCACTGTAAAAAAAAAAAAAAAAAAAAAAAATCTGTAATTTAACAGAATTTTCACTGCTTATTTTACAGATTTTTCCTGTATTTTTAAGATCCAAGAAAATATTAATGAAATGACAAAAACAGACTGTGATTTTACATGTCAAATGGAAAATAACACAAAAAAAACTGGAACTGTGAAGAACCAAAAATTGCATTTTTTAAAAAGATTTTTTTCTTTTTTCACAGAAAAATACAGTTAAAACACATTTACAAATGTATCATAATTTCACAAACATTTCTTTTCTATTTATGAGATTAAACTGTTAATTTAAAGTTTAATACTGTAAAATAAATAATAATAATAAAACCAGATAAAATTACTGACAGTTAACAGTAACAGAAGTATTAGTTCTGTCAGTTGAACCAGACTTGTTTGTTCATTGACAAATATCTTGTGTAATTACAGGAGGTTTCACAACAAAACTGTTGAATAAATGTATTTTTGTGAATGTATAACATGTATAAGCACTGATAAACTGTCCAAATACAGTTTTTATCAGTGGATTGGACAACTGAGTCTCACTGAAAATTATTTATGTATATATTTATAGGGAATTGGATTGTTTTAATACATGTAAATATTCTTGATTAAACATTAAAAAGTAAAAAAAAAAAAAAAAAAAAAAAAAAAAAAAAGCAAAATCTCATGTAAAGTTAGGGCAAAAAAATTGTATTTTAATTATGGAAAATACTGTATTTTTATGAGATGCTTATTTTCTGTTACTTTAGAGCATTTTTTCGGCACCCTTGCCGCCGGAATAATACTGTTTTTTATGGATTTTTTTTTTTTTTTTTTTTTACAGTGTGGGTGTGAGAAAAAAAAAAGATTAATCAACTCAAAGTGATCCAAGAAAAAGATTAATTGACTCAAAGTGATAAAATAAAAAAATGATTAATCGACTCAAAGTGATAAAAAAATGATTAATTGACTCAAAATGATCCAAAAAATACCAGTAATCGACTCAAAGTCATCCAAAAAATCTGATTAATCCACTCGAAGTGATAAAAACAAGATTAATCGACTCAGAGTGATCCAAAAAAAAGGATTAATCGACTCAGTGATAAAAACATAATTAATCGACTCAGAGTGATAAAAAAATAAAGAACCATTAATCCACTCAAAGTGATTAAAAAACAAAAACAAAAACGATTGATCGACTGGGTGTAAGTCGAGGCGGTGGGTGTAAATCTGTAAACTGTTGAATTCTTCTTCTTCTTTTTTCTTTCTTTGTTGAATTGCGTGGTTCTGCTGTGCAGGTGGGTGTGGCGGTCGGGTGGTGACGGTGTCTCCTGGTCCTTTAATCCGGGTGGAGGCTCAGCCCATCTCCATCAGGTGTGACGTCCACGACTACGGCGGTCCAGATGAACAGGTAAGGACCGCTTTAGGTAACCCTTAAACACCCACAGATACTCCAGCGACACTTCCAACATTAGTTTTTCTCTCTATTCAACTTTTCTTAAACAATTTATCACAAATTTATTGTAATATTTTCCTCCGTATTTTACATTTTTCACTGTACATCATGTATTTTTCTACATTTCATTTTAAATGTTCATTAAAGCTCAGGGTAAATTCAAAGGTCCCTAAACTGCGTCTTCTTGGGGTTTATGAAAAACCATTTCCTGTTCCACGCTGCAGGATTTTGAATGGAGGATGTCGACAACGGCGACCGGGCCCAAGACCAACATCATCTCGTCCTTTGACCCCGGCTACTCCCACGCGTCTCTGAGCCAGCGCGTGGCGTCAGGTGACATCTCCGTGGTGAGGCTCAAAGATAACCAGGTGGAGCTGAAGATAGCCGAGGTCAGGACGCAGGACGCCGGCTTCTACGAGTGCCAGACGCCCAGCACCGACTCGGAGATCAAGGGCAACTACAAGGCAGAGGTGCAGCTCATCGGTAAGAGACGACGCTAGTGCGAGGACGTAAACGCAGGGGTTTAGGTTTTAACCGTATGATCGGAAGGAGGACGTTCAGGCTGGGCCTCAGAGCTTCACATGGGGGTTTGACCTGGTTAAACCTAAAAAGCACTGGATCATGTGGTAGAATTTGGTGGAATTTGGCTGAATTTGGCAGAGTTTTGTAGAATC
>NW_021941582.1:36122-63622 GCF_902148855.1 Sphaeramia orbicularis | reverse complement strand
GATAAAATAACCTTTGAATTTACTCTGTTTTAACCAATGTCTAAATTAAATACAGGAGAATACATGATTTATAGTGAGAAAAACACAAAAAACAGAGGATAATATAGAATGAATGTTGATAAATGTCTTAAATAAAGGTTTTATGGAGAGAACGTGTCATTAGAGAACTGACATAAAAGTAGAAGTGGACGTTAAAGGGTTAAATATAAACAAGTGTTTGTGTTTAATTAAAGTGGAATATGTGAGAGCAGGCAACCCAGTTAATTCAAAGGAAAACGCTGAATACGCAATTCTACGCCTTCTTCTTTTTTAGCTGCAGTTTTTGTTTTTTTTGGGTTTTTTTGCCTGCAGACGTCGGCAGAAGTCAAAGCCTCGATTCGGGAAACGAAAACAGACGTGGTTTTATTTTACATACACGACAAATCCAAACGTACGTTAGCTGCGGAAACTATGAACGCAGCTCAGGTCCAATCACAGTTCACCCCCTCAAGCCCCTCCCCCTCCAGGTGAAGGGGTGGGGGCTAAGGGGTAAGGGCGTGTCACAATTATCGATTGAGAGTCTGCGATTTGTATCGGAGTTATTATGTTATCGGCCGTTATTACGTTATTTATAACCCTAACCCTATATTTGTACAAATATGTTTGTCTTTTAAAATTGGGTGGGTGTGGCTTATATTCAGGTGTGGCCTATATATATACATATATGTTTTTCTTTTAAACTTTGGTGGGTGTGGCTTATATTCAGGTGTGGCCTATATATATATACATATATGTTTTTCTTTTAAACTTTGGTGGGTGTGGCTTATATTCAGGTGTGGCCTATATATGTACAAATGGGTTTTTTTTAACTTTGGTGGGTGTGGCTTATATTCAGGTGTGGCCTATATATGTACAAATATGTTTTTTTTTAAAACTTTGGTGGGTGTGGCTTATATTCAGGTGTGGCCTATAGTCCAGAAAGTACGCTAGTTTGACCGGTCCAGCTGTTCAGATTGTACCACTATAACTAGAATGATGGAGTTTTTACGATAAGGTACCGTTAGCACAAATGTTGTTATCGGTGGGTTTTATCTTAGTTGAACCTGGTGGTGTTTGCTTCAGGTTGTCAGATGAAGTCATGTGATCGTTAGGAGGGTAGTTAAATAAAGTTATTATTCATGACTTAAAGGAGGACACTAAGACCACTAAGGGTTAATGAGTTTAGCATCTGTGCTAATGCTAACATGCTAAGTTTGCCAGTTTGCTATCCTGCGGTTAATGCCTTATTGTGTGTGCTAATGCTAACATGCCAAGTTAGCCTGTCTGCTATCCTGCGGTTAATGCCTGATTGTGTTTGCTAATGCTAACATGCTAAGTTAGCGTGTCTGCTATCCTGTGGTTAATGCCTTTATTTTGTGTGTGCTAATGCTACAGTGATCTGGACGTTATGAAATGATCATTTTTGGAGTACTTTGCTCTTTACTTTGGTCTTTAAGGGTTAAAGGTGGACGTTTGTGTCTGTAAGGGTTAAAGGTGGACGTTTGGGTCTTTAAGGGTTAAAGGTGGACGTTTGGGTCTGTAAGGTTAAAGGTGGACGTTTGGGTCTTTAAGGGTTAAAGGTAAACGTTTGGGTCTGTAAGGGTTAAAGGTGGACGTTTGGGTCTGTAAGGGTTATAGGTGGACGTTTGGGTCTGTAAGGGTTAAAGGTGGACGTTTGTGTCTGTAAGGTTAAAGGTGGACATTTGTGTCTGTAAGGGTTAAAGGTGGACGTTTGTGTCTGTAAGGTTAAAGGTGGACATTTGTGTCTGTAAGGGTTAAAGGTGGACGTTTGGGTCTGTAAGGTTAAAGGTGGACGTTTGGGTCTGTAAGGGTTTAAGGTGGACGTTTGGGTCTGTAAGGGTTAAAGGTGGACGTTTGGGTCTGTAAGGGTTAAAGGCGGACGTTTGTGTCTGTAAGGGTTAAAGGTGGACGTTTGGGACTTTAAGGGTTAAAGGTGGACGTTTGTGTCTGTAAGGTTAAAGGTGGACGTTTGGGTCTGTAAGGGTTAAAGGTGGACGTTTGTGTCTGTAAGGATTAAAGGTGGACGTTTGGGTCTTTAAGGGTTAAAGGTGGACGTTTGGGTCTGTAAGGGTTAAAGGTGGACGTTTGGGTCTTTAAGGGTTAAAGGTGGACGTTTGGGTCTGTAAGGGTTAAAGGTGGACGTTTGTGTCTGTAAGGTTAAAGGTGGACGTTTGTGTCTATAAGGGTTAAAGGTGGACATTTGTGTCTGTAAGGTTAAAGGTGGACATTTGTGTCTGTAAGGGTTAAAGGTGGACGTTTGTGTCTGTAAGGTTAAAGGTGGACATTTGTGTCTGTAAGGGTTAAAGGTGAACGTTTGGGTCTGTAAGGGTTAAAGGTGGACGTTTGGGTCTGTAAGGGTTAAAGGTGGACGTTTGTGTCTGTAAGGTTAAAGGTGGACATTTGTGTCTATAAGGGTTAAAGGTGGACGTTTGTGTCTGTAAGGTTAAAGGTGGACATTTGTGTCTGTAAGGGTTAAAGGTGGACGTTTGTGTCTGTAAGGGTTAAAGGTGGACGTTTGTGTCTGTAAGGTTAAAGGTGGACATTTGTGTCTGTAAGGGTTAAAGGTGGACGTTTGTGTCTGTAAGGGTTAAAGGTGGACGTTTGTGTCTGTAAGGTTAAAGGTGGACATTTGTGTCTGTAAGGTTAAAGGTGGATCTTAAATGCAGTTTCCGGTTGAAGGAGGGGGAACGGTGTTTGTGCCTGTGTGTAAATCAAACGCACCCCCAGGACTGCTGGTGTTCCTCAGGGTCAACTCTCAGGTTCTGTGGGTTCTTGTTCCCTCTGTGCGGTTCTGTCCCACTGAGCCGTTCTTTACCGTATCGTGTTTTCGTTTCCCTCTTTTTAACGACACAGATAAAGTTTCTGAGTCGCTCAGTCAGAGGAAATTAAAAATAGGGGAAGTCGTCGCTGCTGGATTTACTGGAGGGAAGTTCAGCTTTGATTCACACTAACAATGACAACAAGAGCAACAACAGCAACAGCAACACAAGTCTACATCTGTCACGACGGGAAACGAGCAAAGACATTAGACACTGATGACGAACACAGCAGCAACGACGACGGGGAGGTTAATCCAAAATATAGACATCAGAACAAACAACACACACAGCGTTAACCCTTAAAGACCAAACGTCCACCTTTAACCCTTAAAGACCAAACGTCCACCTTTAACCCTTAAAGACCAAACGTCCACCTTTAACCCTTAAAGACCCAAACGTCCACCTTTAACCCTTAAAGACCAAACGTCCACCTTTAACCCTTAAAGACCAAACGTCCACCTTTGACCCTTAAAGACCCAAATGTCCACCTTGAACCCTTAAAGACCAAACGTCCACCTTTAACCCTTAAAGACCAAACGTCCACCTTTAACCCTTAAAGACCCAAACGTCCACCTTGAACCCTTAAAGACCAAACGTCCACCTTTAACCCTTAAAGACCAAACGTCCACCTTTAACCCTCACAGACCCAAACGTCCACCTTGAACCCTTAAAGACCCAAACGTCCACCTTTAACCCTTACAGACCCAAACGTCCACCTTTAACCCTTACAGACCAAACGTTCACCTTTAACCCTTACAGACCAAACGTCCACCTTTAACCCTCACAGACCCAAACGTCCACCTTTAACCCTTAAAGACCCAAACGTCCACCTTTAACCCTTACAGACCAAACGTTCACCTTTAACCCTTACAGACCAAACGTCCACCTTTAACCCTCACAGACCCAAACGTCCACCTTGAACCCTTAAAGACCCAAACGTCCACCTTTAACCCTTAAAGACCCAAACGTCCACCTTTAACCCTTACAGACCAAACGTTCACCTTTAACCCTTAAAGACCCAAACGTCCACCTTTAACCCTTACAGACCAAATGTCCACCTTTAACCCTTACAGACCCAAACGTCCACCTTTAACCCTTACAGACCCAAACGTCCACCTTAAACCCTTACAGACCCAAACGTCCACCTTAAACCCTTACAGACCCAAACGTCCACCTTAAACCCTTACAGACCCAAACGTCCACCTTTAACCCTTACAGACCCAAACGTTCACCTTTAACCCTTACAGACCAAACGTCCACCTTTAACCCTTACGGACCCAAACGTCCACCTTTAACCCTTACGGACCCAAACGTCCACCTTAAACCCTTACGGACCCAAACGTCCACCTTAAACCCTTACGGACCCAAACGTCCACCTTTAACCCTTACAGACCCAAACGTCCACCTTTAACCCTTACAGACCCAAACGTCCCCCTTTAACCCTTAAAGACCCAAACGTCCCCCTTTAACCCTTAAAGACCCAAACGTCCACCTTTAACCCTTAAAGACCCAAACGTCCACCTTTAACCCTTAAAGACCAAACGTGCACCTTTAACCCTTAAAGACCAAACGTGCACCTTTAACCCTTACAGACCAAACGTGCACCTTTAACCTAATAATCTAATCTGTTTAATTCCTGCTGATTCACTAAAACTCTTCATCCATGGAAATAACTGGAGTTAAATACAGTCTTAAATGGGGCCTTTCTTTTCTTTCCAGACTCTGTGTGTTGTGAATAAACGGTTTAAAGGATAAACTCTGTCAGGATATAAAGTGTCCATGTCAGTGTGTTTACACTAGTGGAACACAGTCATGGTTATAGGGGGAGGGGCTTATAGTGGAACTAAACAGTCCCACAGATGACAATAATATTTAGATCCAGTGTTAGCATTAGAACGTACGTCTGCAGGAGGATGGACGTCCGAGGAACAGTTTCAACTGTGTCTGTTTACATCACAACGACAAACGCTTTTCCAGGAGAGGAGCCAAAAACAAACCAAACCTGTGTTCTGTTTGTGCTTTTTACTGTAAACCAGGTTCTGCTGAACAGCGTTAAGAACATGCATTCAACTGGAGGAACAACAAGAGAAGAAAAATATAAATATAAACACACACATGAGAGGAGGAGTCTGAAAAACTAAAGTAAACAATGACAACATCAGGGTTTACACCTGGGGTTTTTATTTGAGTTTTTTGTTCCTGGGACTTGTTCTTTTTTTATTTTTAAATTTATATATATATATATATATATATATATATATATATATGTGTGTGTGTGTGTATTAGGGATGTCTGATATTGGCTTTTTTGCCAAAAACCAATATGCCGATATTGTCCAACGCTTAATTTCTGATTCCGATATCTACTGATACCGCTGCCGATTTATGTGGGATATTAAACTAAGTTTAGGTAACATCACATATCTCCTGTCATGGAATTAACACATCATGCTTAATTTTATTGTGATGCCCCATTGGATGGATTCTCAAATGCAACAAGGCTTTTAAATGTAAACTCTGTCTGTGCACAGAACACATACTTCAGCTGAACTCTTTCCCTCCAGAACATTTTCCACTGAGGTGGTAGCCAGCGCCAGCCTTTTTGGTCATTTTCACTAATCTTTGGGGGCTGACTGAAAATGTTGTGTTAGGAGTATGTGAACACTGAATACATCAAAAGAAAGAACAGAACTTCAACTTTTAAACACAAGAAACGATTTTATTCTATCTTCATTTGTTCGAGAGATATGAACATTTGAATATTGGTCATTTTCAGGAAAAAAAAACAATTTTGAGCAAAAAACTGAGAAAACTGCATTTTTTTCCAAAGATATTGATTTTCAAGATAAAATTGATTTCCTATTTACATTTTTGACTCTTTGTCATTTACCAACAGTAACACTGTATTCAAAATCACAAAATAAAATAATAACAACAATAATAACAAACAGTTCTAAGATATCCCATCATTCCACAAAATATTAGAGGAATCTACACCAAACTTTAGACCAAACATCTTCTAAAGCACCAGGTTCCTTCTAAACTTTACACATTTACATACATCAGTTATAAGTTTAGCACATAGTAGTTTAGTTTTTTGGTATAAACACTTCAATATTCCTCATTTTCAAGAAAAAAAAAAGAAACGAATGCACTAAATCCTGTAGATATCTGGCCTTTCCTTGGCTGCACCAGGTCCTCCTGTTGGACCAGGTCCTCCTGTTGGACCAGCTGCTGTGTTTGATCTGTGAATAATTATATGGACATCTAGTTATTTATCTGTGTATGAATATATGTATGTATTTCTTTCCTACTAAAGCCAAATCCCACAGTGTCTTCCCTGTGTCCTGCTGACATTCTCCAGCTGAATCTGTTCTGTGTCCTCAGTCTGAATCTGAACTCACTCTAACAGATGAACACTAGCTGTCCTTTGTCTGTCCCATGTCTGTGTGTCTGTCTTCTCCTTGAATGTCCTCTACAAATGTCTCTTCTCTCTTCCTCCTGTCTGTCATTGTCTCCGTGTCGCTCCGTGCCCCCCCTCCCGACCACCACTTTGTGTCAGACCTGAGCCGCTCCGTGTTTCTGTGTTCTGTGTTCGTCTCCCTCACCTTCTATTTCTCCGTTCCTGTCTCTAATGGTTCTTCTGTAGCTCCATCATATACTGAACTGTCAGACTCTGTCTCCATAATCATCTTTAAGGTTTTTGAAACTGTGTGCGGTTCCTGCACAGTCTGCATTTCCTCATTCAGTGACTGACGCTGGATGCGTTGCCATGGGATACGGAGACTCCAGTGTGAAAACATTAAACCCGGTCCGTCATTTTTCCGAAAAAGCTGCTTAATTGTGTGTTTTTGGACAAAGGAAAGTAATTCACACGATCCACAACAGCTCCAACTACAGTATAACAGTGAAAACACGGAGTGACGGAAAATCTGGTCATTGGCGAAGAAAGAGTTAATTTGTGGAAAAAATGCCATATTTATGTATTTTCTCTCCCTCCCTCCATGAGTCTGTTACAGTGTGGTAACTCTACTGTACAGTTTTGAAAACTGCACATTTCTTTCAGCTACAAACGCGTTGGTAAATGCCCGTGAAATCAAAGCATTATTTTATCGGTTTTAATAATAGGCAAAAAAACTGATACTGATATTCACCAATATTACATTTTTATGCCAATATCGGGCCAATAATATAGGTGGGCCGATATTATCAGACATCCCTAATATATATATATATATATATATATATATATATATATATATATATATATATATATTTTTTTTTTTTCCGCATGAGTTGTGTGGTCCTTTGTCTGTATTTATTTATTTATTCATTTTTATTTGGTAAGGCAGGTTTATTTCTAGAGCACATTTCACTTATAAGACAATTCAAAGTGCTTTATGTAAAACATTAAAAGCAGGGAAGCAGTACAAAGTATGGGCATGAGAAAAACAAAAACAACAAACAAAAAAGTTACAAAATCAGATAAACAGATAAAACATATTTTATCACATTTAACTATTTGATTTTATGGTTTTATTTGCAGTATTATTGTAGTTTTATCAATCAATCAATCAATCAACCTTTATTTATAAAGCGCTTTTCATGCACAGATGCAACACAAAGTGCTTTACAGAATTAAAAACAATTACACAATAAAAACAGAAAAACATTTACAAAAAAAACCCCTCCCTCCCACCCTCCATACTAAACACGCACACACACACACACACACACACACACACACACGCCCACACACACACGCACACACACGCACACAACAGGGAGACATGGCATGGCACTGAGGATCAAGGAAACGCCCCCTTTGGGGCCGTCCACACTGGGAGGAGCCGCAGGCCGTGCCATCGGGGGGACCGGCACCCAGGCCCCCCGACTCCGACAGACAGGTGGACCCCCACATCGAAGGGAGGACCCCCAGCCGGCCGGGCCAAAGGGACCCAAGGACAGTACCCCCACTAGCAGAGCAGACACAGCTCCCAGTGTGGAGGACCCCCTGAGGAAACACTGGTGTTAAAAGCTAAAGACTAAAAGCAGAACATAGGACTAAGAATAAATAAAATAAATACAGTACCAAGAGTAAAATACGTAAGATTATAAATAAAATAGAATAGATAAAGTATCAGTGATAAATAAAACAAAATAAGAACAAGAAGAGTTTAAAAAATTAGTTAAAAGCCTGATTAAAAAGGTGTGTCTTTAATCTTCTTTTAAAAATACCAACAGTCTGTGCAGTCCTGAGGCTCTCCGGCAGGCTGTTCCACAGGTGGGGGCCATAGTGGCTAAATGCTGCCTCACCCTGGGTTTTTGTTCTGGGTTTTGACATGGTTAAAAGGCCAGTGCCGGAGGACCTCAGGGTCCGCGAGGGTTGATATGGTAAAAGCAGATCAGATAAATAGGAGGGCGCAAGGCCGTTAAGACATTTAAAAACCAGCAAGAGAACCTTAAAATCGATCCTGAAGCGTACGGGGAGCCAATGCAGCGACTCTAAAACCGGTGTCATGTGCTCCCGCCCTCTGGTCCTTGTCAGCATGCATGCGGCTGAGTTTTGTAGTAATTGGAGATTTAAAATACTCTTTTTGGGAAGACCAGAGAGCAGGGCATTACAGTAATCTAAGTGACAGGAAATAAAAGCATGCATTAGCACCTCCGTACTGGCCTGAGAGAGAAACGGGCGGACTCTGGCTATGTTCTTAAGGTGATAAAAACCTGTTTTTGTTATATTTTTGATATGTGGGATAAAATTCAGCTCAGAGTCAAGAATCACGCCCAGATTTTTTACTGATTGTGTTGGTTTAAGATCTTTTAGTTTTGGCAAAAGTTTCTCTGTCTGGCCTTCAGGACCTATAACTAAAACCTCAGTTTTGTCCTGGTTGAGCTGTAGGAAATTCTCTGCCATCCATGACTTGATGTCTACAATGCAGTTAAAAAGGGCATCAACTGGCCCTGTGTCATCAGGAGACACAGCGATGTATAGCTGTGTATCATCAGCATAACTATGGAAGCTGATGCCGTGTCTCCTGATGACGTCCCCAAGGGGAAGCATGTACAGATTAAAAAGAAGTGGACCTAAAATTGAACCTTGGGGAACCCCACATCCAATTTCATGTGTTCCTGAGGAACATGTATCCATACTTACATAAAAGCATCGGTCTGTGAGATAAGAACAAAACCAGTTAAAAACAGTACCGGAGAAGCCGACTAGGTGTCTGAGTCTATTTAATAAAACGTGATGGTCTACCGTATCAAAAGTGGCGCTTAGATCCAGTAGAACCAACACTGTGAGCTTTTTATTATCAAAATTCCACCTGATGTCGTTTAAAATCTTTAAAAGTGCTGTCTCGGTACTGTGGTTCCTCCTAAAACCAGACTGATGTTTCTCTAAAATGTTATTTCTGATTAAAAAGTCAGTAACTTGGTTAAAAACCAGTTTTTCTAAAATTTTACTTAAAAACGGTAAGTTGGATACAGGTCGGTAATTATTAAGAATGTTGGGGTCTGAGTTGCTCTTCTTCAGAAGGGGCTTCACCACCGCCGTTTTAAAGGCGGTGGGGAAGACACCCGTCTGAAGAGAGCAATTCATGATGTTTAAAATCTGTTCCTCAAAGAAGCCATAAAATGTCTTTAAAAGTGATGTAGGAATTGGATCTAAAAGGCAGGTTGTTGGGTTTACTTGGGAGAAAACTCGACCAAGTGTCCTCGCATCAACCAGGGCAAAACTCTCCAGTGTTTCCTCAGGCAAGGACAGCAATCCAGGTGTGTTAACAGACAAAACTTTCTGGGATAAAAGGCTGGATGTACTTATTTGTTGTTTTTAGTGTATTTCTGTCAACTGTTCTCTTGTTTTTATGATGTGCAGCACTTTGAAAATGTTCTGGCTGTTTAAATATTTGTTTACATAAAGTGGATCAGATTACATTTTTTTAATTACATTTTTTTTCGTAGACCTTACACACCCACATATCTTGGCTCTGTCTACGTCCACAGTACTGTGGGAGTAAATATGGGCGTGTCTATGTCCACAGAGCCAATCACATGCTCTCATTTTTCCTGTGCCAATCAGCAGTGAGAACATGTTGTTGTCCCAGAGCCAATCATGGACGCTGTTCCATGAACTCATTAGTCGCTTTTCTATCGGACATCTGCGCAAAACTTTACCGATATTTACTAAGTGTCTAAAAACCAGAAGTGTGTCATGTGGGTTTTTCCATAAAATCACAAATACGATGAATGTTTATTTATGATGTGAGATGACACAAGCAGTCCTTCCATAAACATAAATGTAAATAAGGTGTTTCTTTTCTTCTTCTTTTTTCCAGTTATCCCCCACACCCTTAAAGTGTCACCGGCCACGCCCCCGGCCGTCGTCCCAGAAGGAAGTGACATCACTCTGTCCTGTAACGTGACCCGGGAGCTGAGCCAGCCCACCTACCTGTCCGTCAGCTGGTCCTTAAAGAAGGGCTCCGTGACAGAGGAGGTGTTATCGTTCGGCCCTCAGGGGGGGGTCACCACGGGCTCCAAGTACGCCCGACGGTACGCCGATGGAGGAATCCGATTGGTCCCCGGAAAAAACGGAGCGTTCGACCTGGTGATCTCCAGAGTGACCATGTCCGATGACGGAACTTATGAGTGTAACGGCACGGAGTGGACCCACGAGAGCGGAGGAACCTGGGTGAAGATCGTAGAAAGTACCAAAGAGATGGGCACGGTGACGGTTACTGCCACAGGTACGAAACATGTGACCGCTGCTAAGAAACATGTGATCGCTGTTAAGAAACACGTGACCGCTGTTACGAAACATGTGACCGCTGCCAAGAAACATGTGACCGCTGTTAAGAAACATGTGACCACTGCTAAGAAACATGTGACCGCTGCTAAGAAACATGTGACCGCTGCTAAGAAACATGTGACCACTGCTAAGAAACATGTGACCGCTGCTAAGAAACATGTGACCGCTGTTAAGAAACATGTGACCACTGCTAAGAAACATGTGACCGCTGCTAAGAAACACGTGACCGCTGCTAAGAAACATGTGACCGCTGCTAAGAAACGTGACCACTGTTAAGAAACATGTGACCGCTGTTAAGAAACATGTGACCGCTGCTAAGAAACATGTGACCGCTGCTAAGAAACGTGACCACTGTTAAGAAACATGTGACCGCTGCTAAGAAACATGTGACCGCTGTTAAGAAACATGTGACCGCTGTTAAGAAACACGTGACCGCTGTTAAGAAACACGTGACCGCTGCTAAGAAACATGTGACCTCTGCTAAGAAACACGTGTCCGCTGTTGAGAAACATGTGACCACTGCTAAGAAACATGTGACCGCTGCTAAGAAACATGTGTCCGCTGTTAAGAAACATGTGACCGCTGTTAAGAAACATGTGACCGCTGCTAAGAAACACGTGACCGCTGTTAAGAAACATGTGACCACTGCTAAGAAACATGTGACCGCTGTTAAGAAACACGTGACCGCTGTTAAGAAACATGTGACCGCTGCCAAGAAACATGTGACCGCTGCCAAGAAACATGTGACCGCTGTTAAGAAACATGTGACCGCTGTTAAGAAACATGTGACCGCTGCCAAGAAACATGTGACCGCTGCCAAGAAACACGTGACCGCTGTTAAGAAACATGTGACCACTGCTAAGAAACATGTGACCGCTGCTAAGAAACACGTGACCGCTGTTAAGAAACATGTGACCACTGCTAAGAAACATGTGACCGCTGCTAAGAAACATGTGACCGCTGTTAAGAAACATGTGACCGCTGCTAAGAAACATGTGACCGCTGCTAAGAAACGTGACCGCTGTTAAGAAACATGTGACCGCTGCTAAGAAACATGTGACCGCTGTTAAGAAACATGTGACCGCTGTTAAGAAACACGTGACCGCTGTTAAGAAACACGTGACCGCTGCTAAGAAACATGTGACCTCTGCTAAGAAACACGTGTCCGCTGTTGAGAAACATGTGACCACTGCTAAGAAACATGTGACCGCTGCTAAGAAACATGTGACCGCTGTTAAGAAACATGTGACCGCTGCTAAGAAACACGTGACCGCTGTTAAGAAACACGTGACCACTGCTAAGAAACACGTGACCGCTGCTAAGAAACACGTGACCGCTGTTAAGAAACACGTGACCGCTGCTAAGAAACACGTGACCGCTGCTAAGAAACACGTGACCGCTGCTAAGAAACACGTGTCCGCTGTTAAGAAACACGTGACCGCTGCTAAGAAACATGTGACCGCTGTTAAGAAACATGTGACCGCTGTGTTTCTTAGCAGTGGTCACATGTTTCTTAGCAGCGGTCACATGTTTCTTAACAGCGGTCACGTGTTTCTTAACAGCGGTCACATGTTTCTTAGCAGCGGTCACATGTTTCTTAGCAGCGGTCACATGTTTCTTAGCAGCGGTCACATGTTTCTTAGCAGTGGTCACGTGTTTCTTAACAGCGGACACGTGTTTCTTAGCAGCGGTCACATGTTTCTTAGCAGTGGTCACGCCGCTGCTAAGAAACATGTGACCGTTTATGGAAGTAAATCTGTCTCATCAGATTTTGAATTATAAAAAGCCATTGAATTTCTAGCACTGATTTTTTTTTTTTTTTTTTTTTTTTTTTTGTTGAAATTAAGTATCTGAATTTTTTTTTTTGCACTGAAATTAACTATCTGAATATTTTTTTGCACCAAAATTAAGTATCTGAATTTTTTTGTCTCTGAATTGCATTATGTTCATAAATTTAGAATAAAAAAATTCAGAGACAAAGAAATTCAGATACTTAATTTGAGTGCATAAACAAATTCAGTGCCAGAAATGGAATGTCTTTTTATAATTCAAAATGTGATGACACAGATGTACCTCCATAATCAGGACATCCTCCAAAAGCACCTGATTCTTCATTGGATGGCTTGAATGGCTCTGTTTGGAATCTGTATCAGATATGAAAAGGAATTAATGTTGTCGGTGTCGGGTGGAAACCTCTTATGTCCAAAACGGTTATTTTTTCGGGAAGCTGGAAAAACGATGTGTAGTAATGACTGATAATGTTGGAGTGTTTTTCAGATTCCCACTCTGAAAGGTGCTGTTACTTTCTTTCGCCTTTTCAACCCCCAAAAACGCTGCTGTGGATCAAATGTTGCATGTTTTCCCAGAGCGTTGGTTGTGGTGTAAACTGTGCCTCAGTCTGCTCATGTGAATCTGGTGGGTTTGACTGTGGTGTCCCAGCTCAGATATTAGTGTTTGACTTATTAAAGTTTTAGTGTGTCCCTGAAGGCAGCAGAATGGAGTGGGGGGGGGGGGGGGGGGGACGTGGGAGAGTGTCCCACTGTCTCCGTACCCATGGAAACCTTTGCTCGTCCCAGAGGCTCCTTGACCCTCTCTGGGGCTCTCTCTCTCTCTCTCCCTCCGTCGGGTCGCCCCTCAGCATACATCCAACCGGGCTCTCAGCGCCGCCGTTGCCGTGGTGACCGTATCTGCTATCTGTCTGGTTTTAGCGTATCCTGTTGAAGGTGTCGGCGCACACATCCAGCTCCTTTGTGTCCCGTCCCTGTCTTCATATTGACTCGTCCAGGCTGAGGGAAGGTCAACACACTGGGCTTTGTGGCGCCGTCCACTCCAGACAGACTCCGCCCACACAGGGGGTCCCACAGGGTTGTCACTGGAGACCCCACTCTGCAGGACTTTTAATATGTGGGTCTGTTTGTTGAGTTCAGACAGAACCAGAGGAGCAGCTTTGGGAAAGACGCTCTGACATTTACTCATGTTGAACTGGAACAGTTTAAGGGGAAACAGTGAAGAAACGCAACCAATAAGACATGATTTAAAGAACAGACTGTCGGCAACGCCTCACACAGCTTTTATTATTAGTAGTATTATTGTTATTATTATTATTATTATTATTATTACTTACATACTTAGATTGCTTATATTTTATTACTTGTATATTGTTGCTATGACTACTGTTATTATCACTTTATTTTAACTGTTATTCTGTGATTTTGTGTATACTACTTCCTTTTCCTTTCCTTATTTTACCTTACCTTTTCTTGCCTAACCCTACCTTATTTTACCTCCCCTTCCCTTCTTTACCTTTCCCTTATTTTCCCTTACCTTACCTTCCCTTCCTTTATTTTCTCTTCTTTTCCCTTCAGTTCCTTTCCTTTATCTTCCCATTTTTCCCTTCCTTTTTTTTCTCATTTTTCGCTTCTTTTCTCTTCTTTTCCCTTCCCTTCTTTTCCCTTCCTTTCCTTTATCTTCCCTTCTTTTCTTTTCTGTTCCTTTCCCTTTTTTTCCCTTCCCTTATTTCCTCTTCTTTTCCCATCTTTTCCCTTCTTTTCCTTTATGTTTCCTGTTGTTTTCCTCCTGACCTAACTCTTCCAGCTCTAACTGTCTGACTTTGTTGGTCTTCTTCCCTTTTCTTCCCTTCTTTTCCCTTCTTTTCCCTTCTTTCCATTATTTTTCCCTTATTTTCCCTTATGTTTCCGTCCTTTCCTAACTTTTCCAGCTCTATAACTGTCTTTATTTTGTCTTCTTCTAAATCGTAGCTCAGTCTCTGTGTGACGGCGTCTTGTTCATCCTCTTCCTCCATTGTCCCCTTATTTTTCCCTTATTTTCCCTTATTTTTCCCTTATCTTCCCGTTGCCTTACTTTCTTTTCTCTTCTTCTAATTCGTAGCTCAGTCTCTCAGTGTGACGGTGTCTTCATCCTCCTCTTCCTCCGTCCTCCTCTTATTTTCCCTTATTTTTCTCTTATATTCCCTTATTTTTCCCTTATCTTCCCGTTGTCTTACTTTCTTTTCTCTTCTTCTGTTTCGTAGCTCAGTCTCTCAGTGTGACGGCGTCTTCTTCATCTTCCTCCCCCTCCTCTTCCTCCGTCCTCATCTCCCCCGGCGACACCCTGACCCTCCTCTGCTCCGTTGCCGTCGACAACCTCCCCCCCATGGCCCTGGAGGTGTCGTGGTTGGCCGACGGCCGTGACATCATCACCATGGAGCGCAGCGGCGTGGTGATCTCCAACACATCCGCCGCCGGAGGGGGCGGGGCCACCGTCAAGCGGGGGGAGGCCACGCTGGAGAAGACGGCGGCCGGAGAGTTCAGGCTGGGGGTGAGGGGGGTGGGCGGGGCTGACGCCGGCGCCTACGTGTGCCGGGTCCGAGCCTTCATTGACAAGGGGGGGCGGAGCTCCGGAGGAGGAGGGAGGTGGCACATGGCGGCGGAGAAGATGTCCGGACCGGTGACGGTGACGGTGACGCAGATCAGTGAGTCCACTTTTAACATATAATAGAAATAAAAGTTCGAAAACAGGAAGTAAACACTAAAATAAACACAAAATATGATGAAAAGAGTCACCGTTTGTAAAGTATATGGACATAAATATTGGGACAAAACATGATGTGTCCCAATATTTATTCTGACTTTTAACTTGTGCATAAAAATTTGCCTAATGGAAAAATGACAATTTCACCAAAACTCTCATTTTTCGATTAAAATTTTTTGTGCTGGCAAGAGGTGGATTTTTGGGCGTAGCGTAAATGCTATATCACACAAAACTGCAACAGAAAGATCTTTTTTTTGCAACTAGAGTCACATGAAATAAAAACGACAACTTTGCCAAAAGTCTCATTTTTCCATTAAAAGTTTTTGTGCTGGCAAGAGGTGGTTTTTCGGATGTAGCATAAATGGTATATCGCATAAAACTGCAATGGAAATACCTTTTTTTCGCAACTAGTTGTGAATTTAAAAAAACGGATGTTGACGTACGTTATGACAAGAGAAGAAGAAGTATGTGTGGACACAGGAAACCGAAGAATTTTAGAATTTCGTACGAGATAGAGGGGGAATATATAATAATGAATAGGCCTGTAACGGTACACAAAATTTTCGGTTCGGTACGTTTTCGGTTTTCAAAGCCACGGTTCGTTTTTTTTCGGTTCGGTACGGGAAGAAAGAAAACCCCTCAAAATGTATTTAATACATTTGAATTTTTGAACATTTTTCCCCCAATTTTTGGACACAATAGAATATAGAAAAACAGGAGTAATATAATTCTGCTGCTATTAATCAAATACAAAATAAAATAAATTATTAATATTACTAAATGTATTTTAAACATTAGTATAACACTTTTCCCTGACAGGCAGTTTTGAACAAACAACAAAAATCTAATCACAGTTCTGTCAGTTCACATTCTGCATAAAAATATCAACAAAAAAATTCTGCATGTAGTTCAACATTAACAGGAGGGTAAACTGGTATTCTGTTTGAACAAACTGAAGAGAAACACTGACAACAAACTGAACCAAATTATTTATTTTAGGACAGAGAACAAACTGTTTAGGACACTTTGTGTACGTGTGTGTGCATGTGTGTGTGCGCAAGGTGCGATTTGTCTGGGGGATGGTTTGTTTGTTTGTTTGTTTGTTTTGGTCGGAGCCGGGGGGGGGGGGGGGGGGGGGGGGGGTGCGCGGTCCGGTTCATAACTAACGTAACTAACGCTGGCGTGAAACGAAAGTGAAACTTTATTTTTATGTACTTTCAACGTCCAACTCCGAGTTCTATTCCTCTGGTATACAGCGTGTGTGAGACAGACAGACAGACAGACTAGTGTGTTTTAGAACTACCGTAGTTCCCAGGGGCCACACAGCGTTCGTCTTATCTCCGTCTCTTTCCTCGTTGTTGTCTTTCACCGGGACCTGAAGTGATCCCAAACTGGACTGTACTGATGTTGGAGGGTCTTCAATCTCTTCCTTCCAGGTTCTCATCATATTTATTTATTTTTTTTTACCTTATATCAGCTGCTATTTCATATTTCGGGTCAATGTATGCGTCCTTAAATATGTCCATGTGACACTTGCGCGTATTTAAAGTTCTGCATCAAACAATGTCTTTTGTTCCTTTTTCTTTTTCTCAACAGACTGTGCCGTTTCGGTACAGCTGTGTACCGAACCGAACAGGTGTGTACCCAAACGGTTCGGTTCGGTACGTGTACCGTTACAGGCCTAATAATGAATATATCTGTAAATCAACACTATGTGTACATTCATTTTTATAGAATGACTTCTGCTGTCATCTCGTGATAATAACTAAATAAATCATCATATTTGTGATTCAGTGGAAAAACCCACATGACACACTGGTGTTTTTTCTGTGTTTATTAAACATGGGTCCAGTTTAGCGCAGATGTTAAAGCCACTCCCCCTTCCACAGACGTCTGTTGGATGTTTATCAGTTTCTTCTGTCTTTGACCTTCAGGACTCACACTTGGTGTTTTCTGTTTGTGACTTTGAAGACATTTCCTCCGTCACTTCTTCTATTGTTTTTTTTTTTACTCTGACCTTCCCACTCTGTGGTCTCAAACTTCCCTGTGCTGTTATCGTCAACTGAAAACTGGAAATACTTCCACATATTTAACCCTTAGTGCTCTGAATATTTTGGCCATTTTTCAGTACTTTAGATTTTGACTTTATACACACACACACACACACACACACACATATATATATATATATATATATATATATATATATATATATATATATATATGTGTGTGTGTGTGTTTGAAATCCTTCAAAATCCTTGAAAATTTATACGTTTTACAGGGTTCATACAGGTGCTTGACGTCCTTGAAAATGCTTGAAAACATCCTTGAAAATCCTTAAAAATTGTTATGTTTTACAAGGTTCGTACAGGTGCTTGAAATCCTTAAAAATCCTGGCAAAATCCTGGAAAATGTTAACGTTTTACAGGGTTCCTATGGGTGCTTGAAATCCTTGAAAATCCTTTTAAAAAATCTTTGAAAATGTTTACATTTTACAGGGTTCATCGGGTTGCTTGAAATCCTTGAAAATCCTCTTAAAAAATCAATGAAAATCCTCGAAAATTTATATGTTTTACAGGGTTCATACGGGTGCTTGACATCCTTAAAAATGCTTGTAAAAATTCTTGAAAATCCTTGAAATTTTAAAAATATTTTACAAGGTTCATATGGGTGCTTGAAATCCTTGAAAATCCTTTTAAAAATCCTTGAAAATGTTTACGTTTTACAGGGTTCATTGGGGTGCTTGAAATCCTTGAAAATGCTTTAAAAATCCTTGAAATAATAAATAATGATTTTCTTCCACGTCTAACCATCTACTTTCATCATATCTAAGGAAGACCAATCTTCCATTAAACTTTAGTGAAATATTGATCATTAGTTTTATGAAAAACTTCTCCACAGTTAGTTTATGGAGTTCCTCAAGGCTCAGTTCTTGGGCCTATATTGTTCTCCTTAAACACACTTCCTTTAATGAAACTGAATAAGAACATCATGTCTACAGCTGGAACATGTCCTGTTTAAATGTCAATATTAATAATCGGTAGGATATCTATCCCATAATATGAGACTATATTCTGACATTAGTCGATTTTTTTTTTTTTATCTCAGACCCCTGTTAGAAAACAAACACCTGGATTCAACGGGTCCACAGACTGAGGTCCATTTGTGTAGGAGTTAGCTAATTATGCTAATGAGGCTAACGATAAGTTTAGTTAAATCCAGCTGGTGACATCAGTCTGAGCCTTCAGGACCTGAGTTACATTTAGAAATACACACACACACACACACACACCAGCTGAAATATCACAGTGTGTAACATCAGATGTGTTGATGATCGTCTGTGCGACAGATGAGAGGAAACTGAGGTTCTGATGTGAACTGTTCAGACTGTGTGTGTTTGTGTGTGTGTTTGTGTGTGTGTGTGTTTGTGTGTATTTGTGTGTGTGTTCCACAGACTGAGGGAACCAGGCTGTTCTCATATCTGTGTGTGTTTGTATGTATATTTGTGTGTATTTGTGTATGTTTGTGTGTATATTTGAATGTGTTTGTGTGTATATTTGTGTGCGTGTTTGTGTATATTTGTGTGTATATTTGTGTATGTTTGTGTGTATATTTCTATGTGTTTGTGTGTGTATTTGTGTATATATGTGTGTATTTGTCTATATTTTTGTATATATTTGTATATGTTTGTGTGTATATTTGTGTGTGTATTTGTGTATATATTTGTGTATGTTTGTGTGTATATTTGTATGTTTGTGTGTATTTCTGTATATATGTGTGTATTTGTGTATATTTTTGTATATATTTGTATGTGTTTCTGTGTATATTTGTGTGTGTTTGTGTATATATTTGTGTGTGTTTGTGCGTATATTTGTGTGTGTTTGTGTATATATTTTTGTGTGTTTGTGTGTGTGTTTGTGTATATTTGTGTGTATATTTGTTTGTGTGTATTCGTGTGTGTGTTTGTGTATATATTTGTGTGTTTGTGTATATTTGTCTGTATTTGTGTATGTTTGTGTGTATATTTGTATGTGTTTGTGTGTATATTTGTGTGTATTTGTACATATTTGTTTGTGTATGTATTTGGGTATTTGTATTTGTGTGTGTGTCTGTTTGTGTGCGTTTGTGTATATTTCTGTGTGTTTGTGTGTGTATTTGTATATGTGTGTATATTTGTGTGTATTTGTGTATATATTTGTGTATTTTTGTGTGTATTTGTGTGTTATCCATCCAGTTCGTTGTTATTCTTTTGATGTGTGTCCTTGAGGTTGCCCCGTTTTCCCATGATGCTTTGCTACATGCACAGTGCCACCAGGAAGTGCATGAAAAAAGTACAAAGACACACACACACACACACACACACACACACACACTCCATGTTGTGTCAGCTGGAGTCACTGTCACTGAGGGTGCGTTTGTTTTTCATACCAGACCACATTTCTGCACAGTTTGACACCTTCACGTGTGTGTGTGTGTGTGTGTTGGAGTAAAGCTGCATTCAGACAGATTATTTCTGGGGGGGGGGGGCTAACTTTAATCCGGTGGATCTGGACTCATTTTCACCTAAAAATACAGGAAAATCACCACAACATGGAAACAGTAAAAACAAAAAAAACACAACGAAGATTATGTTTAAACAAAAAAAAAATCCTGAATTAAGCAAAAACGTCTTGAATAAAGCAAAGACATCTTAAATTAAGGAAAAAAATCTTGAATCAAGCAAAAAAAAATCTTGAATTAAGCAAAAAAAAAGCTTGACTTCAGAGAAAAATCTTGAATTAAGCAAAAACATACTGAATAAAGCAAAGAAAATCTTGAATTAAACAAAGAAAATCTTGAATTAAGAAAACAAATCTTGAATTAAGCAAAAAAACAAATGTTGACCTAAGGAAAACCAAAAAAATGTTGAAATAAAAAAAAAATCTTAAATGCAAAAAAATCTTTCAGTAAAAACATCTTGAACTAAGCAAAAAAAATCTTGAATAAAGAAAAAAAAATCTCCACTTAAATGTAAAAACAATCTTGGATTAAGTAAAAACATCTTGAATTAAGCAAAAAAAAAAATCTTAAGCAAAAAAAATCTTTAATTAAGAAAAAAAAATCTTCACTTAAATGCAAAAAAAATCTTGAATTAAGCAAAAAAAATTAATCTTGACTTAAACATAAACATCTTGAATTAAGCCAAAAAAAAGCCCAAAGCGTCTGTTTTTATAGTTAGTTGGTCTCACTCACTGCTCTGTTTGACCCCCCCCCATTCCACAGGGGGAGGGGCTTGAACTGAGCATGCTCAGATGTTTATGGAAAGAACAAGGTCTATTCTATCAACAGGACTGGAAATTTAACTGTTGAACAAACAGTTGAATTTGTTAATATTTAAATAAATCACACATTCAGAAGGTGCGTCAGCGCTGACACGTCAGGAGTTAAAGGGTTAAAGGTTAAAAGGTTAAGGGGTTAAAAGGTTAAGGGGTTAAAGGGTTAAAGGTTAAGGGGTTAAAGGGTTAGCCCTGCTCCATGTAGCTCTACCAGAAGCGTTCACACCTGTCAGACCACACATGCCAGCAGACTGAACTCAGATGTTTGTCCTGTAGTAAAACATTCAACACTGTGGATCATTGACAGACGCTGTAAATGATGCATTCAATGACACCTCGTAAAGTTCATGCGTGTGTCATTCCACTGAGGGGGCGTGGCTTCGGTTCTGTTGTTCCCGTCATTTATTCAGTGTGTTTCCTCTGATCCCACTCCACTAATTATTGATCTGTCACCTCCACAAACAGCGTCCAGCACTGTAAAAAAAAAAAAAAGTGTCAAAAATAAGATAAAAACACTAAAAAACAGAATCCACTTTTTATTTCCCATGTTTGTGAATTTGGCTTCAGTTCTTCTGAGTTCATGTTGTACAATTTGAACACAAACATATTTAAACATAAATTTAATATAAACGAACATTTGACTAGAAACAAGGAAAGCAATGTGCAGAAGAAAAGTATAAAATACATATAAATAAATGAGTAGATATGTACGGAGATCCAATCTGTTCAAATATATGTGAAAATATATGTGAAAATATATGTTTATGTATGTGTTGTTTTCTATGGAAGAGGATTAGGGCCTCTGGAAAAAAATTATTACATTAAGGTTTTATTTATATATATGTGTGTGTGTGTGTGTATATGTGTGTGTGTGTATATATGTGTGTGTGTGTGTTTGTATATATATATATGTGTATATATATATATATATATGTATATATATTTCTGAGAAACAAGTCAAAATTTTGAGGAAAAAAAGTCATAATTCTAAAATTACAGTCATAATTATGATTTTTTTTTAAAATTTAAATTCTGAGGAAAAAAAATCAAGATTTGGAGAAAAAAGTCATAATTTGGAGATCAAAGTCATAATTCTGAGAAAATTAATCAAAATTCTGAGGAAAATATCAAAAGTTTATGAAAAAAGTCATAATTTGGAGAAAAAAAATTAAAATTCTGAGGAAAAAAATCAAAATCTTCAGGAAAAAAAAGTCAGAATTTTGAGATTAAAGTCAGAATTCTGGGGGGAAAAGTCAGAATTATGAGAAAAGTCTGAATTTTGAGATTGAAGTCTGAATTCTGAGGAAAAAAGTCAAAATTTTGAGAGAAAAAGTCATTCTAAGATTAGTCATAATTCTGATAAAAATTTAAATTCTGAGGGAAACAATCAAAATTTAATAAAGTCATAATTTGGAGATCAAAGTCATAATTCTGAGACTAAAAAATCTAAAATATGAGGGAAAAAAATAAAAATTTTAAGAAAAAAGTCATATTTTCTAGAGATTAAAGTCAGAATTTTGAATAAAAAGTCAGAATTTTCAGAAAAGTCTGAATTTTGAGGGGAAAAAAGTCAGAATTCTGACTTTTCTCAGAATTATAAGAAAAAAAAATACATTGGACGTTAATTTTTTTTTCCAGTGGCCCTAATCCTCTTCCATAATTTGCAGTGAGGATTTATGTGGTCAATCAAAAGTCTGTGGTAAATTGTCCTTCAAATGAGTGAAATATTATTCCATTCATCCAGATGATTTGACTGGATCAGATTAGTTGAATTCAGGTTTTTTAATCTAGAAATAATCATGTCTTCAGGTGTGTGGACACTTAAAGTAAGAAATTAACTTTTAAAACAAGATAAATCATCTAACACTTGTAAATCTGAGTTTTTTTTTGTTTGTTTGTTTTTTTATTGTTGGTCTGGTCTGTTTGTGTTTCTCTGACATTCACTGTTGACAGTTTCATTTCTGTCAGATCTGTTCACATCCACCAGACCTGTAGGTGGTTTGAGAGAAAACAC
The DNA here is from genome assembly GCF_902148855.1 of Sphaeramia orbicularis. NCBI lineage: Eukaryota > Metazoa > Chordata > Actinopteri > Kurtiformes > Apogonidae > Sphaeramia > Sphaeramia orbicularis. The sequence goes on along the minus strand of NW_021941582.1, from coordinate 41,099 downwards.
TCTGATCCTCCTCCTCCTCCTCCTCCTCCTCCTCCTCCTCCTCCTCCTCCTCCTCCTCCTCCTTCTTCTTCTTCTTCTTCATACTTGTGTATTCTGCCGTAAACGCTGTAATCTTCCCATAAACGCTGCAGCGTTAGCGTTAGCATCTGTCTGTTGTCGTCTCTAACACATGCTCGTCTCCTTAACGAACACATGCTCGTCTCCTTAACGAACACATGCTCGTCTCCTTAACGAACACATGCGGAGCGTCAGATGAAAGCGCTGCTGGTTGTTATTGACACTGACCTATTTTTCCTCCTCCTGCCTTTGACTCCCAGAGAAAAACACTGATAAAAGCTTGTGTTGGTCTGGAGTCTGTTCTTATCTGTTAGCGCTGCGCTAAACACCAGCGTGTGCAGCGAACCGATCAGACACCCATCAATAACACACACCAATATCAATAACACATACCAGTATGTACTAGTTCTGTGTTCTAGTACTGATAGAACTGACAGGGTTCTGACTTCTAGAACTCATATGAATGTGGATCAAACACAAAACACCTGCAGGTCAGCGGTCGTCCCAGACCGACGGTCTGTGCACCCTGTTTTGGCTTAATGTTGGAATGAGCAAAAACTATCTTGAATTTAGTGAAAACATCTTGAAAAAAGCAAAAAAAATCTTGAACTAAGCAAAAAAAATATCTTGAATCAAGCAGAAAAAAATATCTTGAATTGAATTAAGCAAGAAAAAAAATCTTGAATTAAGCAAGAAAAAAATATCTTGAATTAAGCAAAAAAAATGTCGAATTGAGCAAGAAAAAAAATCTTGAATTGAGCAAGAAAAATCTTGAATTACGAAAAAAAAATCTTGAAGTAAGCAAAAAAAAAAACTTTGGCAAAAAAAATCTGTAATTAAGCAAAAAAAAAATCTTGAATGAAGCAAAACAAAAAAAATCTTGACTTAAGCCAAAAATCTTGAGGTGGTGAAAGATGAAAAATGAGCCTTAACTTTGAAAATGAGCCTTAAAGGTGAAAATGAGCCTTAAAGGTGAAAATGAGCCTTAAAGGTGAAAATGAGCCTTAAAGGTGTTTGAATTTGACCTTGAAAACTGTGTGTGAACCTGCAGTCAGTGTGACGTGTGGATTATTGGAGAGTGTGAGTTTATGACAGATGGAGACGGTCTGAGTCAGAGAGTGTGTGTGTGTGTGTGTGTGTGTGTCCAAATGACATCACACACACACACACCCTGGTGTTCTTCTATACGTATGTGTGTTCATCTCAGTTGGACGTCTGCGTGTGTGTGTGTGTTTCCTGTTCAGTGACGTGTGAAGGTTCAATCTGGAGGACACACACACTCACGCACACACACACACACACACACACACATATGTAAGTGTTGTTCAGTTCTATTTTCGTCCTCTTGGCTTCGTCTCCGTCTCTATTTTCGGACCTCAGACCTCAGATCTGTGTTGTTGGGTTTGGACTCAAACCTGAGGCGTTCATGGAACCACAGCCATCCTGTGGACTTTAAAACACTTCAGCCACTGCACTGGTACTGCACACACACACACACACACACACACACACACACACACGATGAGGCACTTTTCCATCGGACATATGCCCAAAACTGTACCCATACTGACTAAATGTGGTAAAAGCAGAAGTGTGAACTGTGGGTTTTTCCATTCAATCACAAATGTGAGGATGATTACATTTTTTAGTGATGATGATGATTATTATTATCACTAACACTTGTTTCTGTCAGTTCTTTCCAATGTGCAAGAGCGTTTTTTATACATACATACATACATACATATATATATATATATATATATATATATATATATATATATATATATATATATATATATATATATATATATGTTATGACTTTTTATAAAATTTTGATTTTTTTTCCCTCAGAGTTTAAATTTTTCATCAGAATTATGACTGCAATCTCAGAATTCTGACTTCTTTTCACAAAATTTTGACTTCTTTCCTCAGAATTCAGAGTTCAATCTCAAAATTCAGACTTTGCTCATAATTATGACTTTTTTCTGAAAATTTAGATTTTTTTCCTCAGAATTTTGATTTCTTTTTCTCAGAATTATGACTTTGATCTCCAAATTATGACTTTTTTCTCCAAATTTTGCTTTTTTTCCCTCGGAATTTAATTTTTTTAAAACCAGAATTATGACTGTAATCTCAGAATTATGACTTCTATCCTCAAACTTTCGACCTTATTTCCTCAAACTTTTGACTTTTTTCCTCAAAATTCAAACTTTCATCTCAAAATTCAGACTTTTCTCATAATTCTGACCTTTTTTCCCCCCAGAATTCTGACTTTGATCTCAAAATACTGACTTTTTCTCCAAATTTGGATTTTTTTTCCTCAGAATTTTGATTTTTTTTCTCAGAATTATGACTTTGGTCTCCAAATTATGACTTTTTCTCCAAATTTAGCTTTTTTCCCTCAGAATGTAGACTTAAAAAAAAAAAAAAAATCTGAATTATGACTATATATATATATATATATATATATAGTTATTGTTTTGTTTTATAGTTGTTACTTTTTTATAGTTATGTTATTTGTTTTGGTTTTTTATAGTTATGTTATTGTATTTTTTTCTTATAGTTATGTTATTGTTTTGTTTTTTTGTATAGTTATGTAATTATATATATATATATATATATATATATATATATATATATTCTTTTATAGTTCTGTTATTTTGTTTGTTTTTTTTCTCTTGTGCTGTTTCTTGTGTGTGTGTTTGGTGTTTGTGCTGCTTTTGAACCTCCATTCCCTGAAGACTGTGCCTAAAAGATCAGTTCAGTTTTATTTAATCTAATCTAAATTTAATTAATATGATAATTAAAGAAATGTACATAAATAAGTGCAAAAATATTGAGTGTAAGTGTAATTTTGTGGATGGAGTTAAATTTATTTATTTCCTTATTTTTATTTATATTTCAGGATGTGATGTCATCATACTAAAACAATCCAAATATTATGGACTATTTTTCCTTCTTTTGTCGTTTTTTTTCTGACTCTTCCCTTTCCTCCTTTCAGAGCCCAGCTTCACACTGACCCTTGACCCCGTCGTGAACCCTAAGATGGCGGCCGACCCCACAGAACTGGTGTGTCGGGTCTCCAACATTACCCATCTGCCCCTGGGGGGGCGTCTGGGGGTCAGCTGGCTGCACACACCCCTCCCCGGTAGGTCCCGCCCCCTCTGCTCTGCTTTCATCTGTGCGTCCTTCTCTTTTTTTTTTTTTTTTTTAACCTGTCGTTCGCCCGCAGGCATCGGCGTCGACCCCCAGACCTCCAACGCCGTCGGCTCCCTGGACGCCCACGGCAACCTGTTACCGGGGTCGACCTACTCTGATAGGCTGCAGAGCGGAGCCATAGCGCTGAGCAGAGTTCAGCCCGACACCTTCAAACTGAGATTCCTGCGAACACAGGTACGAACAAACAGAACGGACTTTAACCCTTTAACCCCGGACCTGTCTGTGCTGACACGCTCTGAATGGACGACTTATTTTAAATATTCAAAACTGACCTCATGAAATCGCGTTGTAGGTGACACCAGTTTATTGCATTTACGTGTTATACGTACACATTTTCATCCTTTTGCGTGTTATTGAATCTCATTTGATGGCGTGCTAACCCTAACCGCTACTCACACTAGCCGCTAATTGCGCTAATCCCACTAATCCCTAACCCTAAACCTAACCGTAACTGGCAATTGCACTAATCCCTAACCCTAAATCTAACTGCTAATTTCACTAGCTGCTAATCCCTAACCCTAAACCTAACTGCTAATTGCACTAGCTGCTAATCGCGCTAATCCCTAGCCCTAAACCTAACTGCTAATTGTGCTAGCTGCTAATTGTCGCTAATCCCTAACCCTAAACCTCACTGCTAATTGTGCTAGCCGCTAATCGCACTAATCCTTCACCCTAAACCTAACGCTAACTGATAATTGTGCTAGCCACTAATTGCGCTAATCCCTAACTCCAAACCTAATCGCTAATCATGCTAATCCCTAACCCTAAACCTAACCGCTAATTGCACTACCCGCTAATCATGCTAATCTCTAACCCTAAACATGCTAGCCACTATTCGTGCTAATCCCTAAACCTAAAACAAACTGCAAATTGCACTACCTGCTAATCACGCTAATCCCTAACCCTAAACCTAACTACTAATTGTGCTAGCCGTTAATCATGCTAATCCTTAACTCTAAACCTAACCCTAATCGTGCTAGCTGCTAATCACACTACTCCCTAACCTTAAACCTAACCCTAACTGCTAATTGCAATAGCCACTAATTGCGCTAATCCCTACCCCTAACCCTAACTGCTAATTGTGCTAATCCTTAACCCTAAACCTAACTGCTAATTGTGCTAATCCTTAACCCTAAACCTAACTGCTAATTGTGCTAATCCTTAACCCTAAACCTAACTGCTAACTGTGCTAGCTGCTAATCACGCTAATCCCTAACCTTAAACCTAACCATAACCGCTAATTGCGCTAGCGGCTAATCACGCTAATCCCTAACCTTAAACCTAACCCTAACCGCTAATTGCACTAGTGTCTAATGGTGCTATTGGTGTACATTTTTTTTTAATTAATTTTTTTTTTTTTATTTACATATTTACATACACATGCTGAAAGCTTATAATGCGAACAGATAACAGACCAAGTGAAAGCGGCGTGTTATCTGTACACAACTGATGCTCTGAAGTTGAATATTCATGTAAATTCAACTGTTGGATCAGTAGTTCCAGGAGGTACAGACAGTACCAGACCTCAGTACCAGTATCTCTCTGTCTCTGTGTCTCTCTCTCTCTCTCTCTCTCTCTCTCTCTCTCTTTCTCTGTCTCTCTCTCTCTGTCTCTCTCTGTCTTTCTCTCTCTCTCTGTCTCTCTCTCTGTCTCTCTCTCGCTCTCTCTCTCTCTCTCTCTGTCTCTCTGTCTCTCTATATG
>NW_021941582.1:0-35622 GCF_902148855.1 Sphaeramia orbicularis | reverse complement strand
CCCACAGATGCTTAGCACTTGTTTGGTCCTTTTGCCTTCACTCTGCGGTCCAGCTCACCCCAAACCATCTCGACTGGGTTCAGGTCCGGTGACTGTGGAGGCCAGGTCATCTGGCGCAGCACTCCATCACTCTCCTTCTTGGTCAGATATCCCTCACACAGCCTGGAGGTGTGTTTGGGGGTCATTGTCCTGTTGAAACATAAATGATGGTCCAACTAAACGCAGACCGGATGGAATGGCATGTCACTTCAGGATGCTGTGGTAGCCATGCTGATTCAGGTTGCCTTCAATCTTGAATAAATCCCCGACAGCGTCACCAGCAAAGCACCCCCACACCATCACACCTCCCCCTCCATGCTTCACGGTGGGAACCAGGCATGTAGCATCCATCCGTTCACCTTTTCTGCGTCGCACAAAGACACGGCGGTTGGATCCAAAGATCTGAAATTTGGACTCATCAGACCAAAGCACAGATTTCCACTGGTCTAATGTCCATTCCTTGGGTTTCTTGGCCCAAATAAATCTCTTGTGTTTGTTGCCTCTCCTGAGCAGTGGTTTCCTAGCAGCTGTTTGACCATGAAGGCCTGATTCACGCAGTCTCCTCTTAACAGTTGTTGTAGAGATGTGTCTGCTGCTAGAGCTCTGTGTGGTATTCATCTGGTCTCTAATCTGAGCTGCTGTTAATTTGCGATTTCTGAGGCTGGTGACTCAGATGAACTTATCTTCAGCATCAGAGGTGACTCTTGGTCTTCCTTTCCTGGGGCGGTCCTCATGTGAGCCAGTTTCGTTGGAGCGCTTGATGGTTTTTGCGACTGCACTTGGGGACACATTCAAAGTTTTTGAAATTTTCCGGACTGACTGACCTTCATTTCTTAAAGTAATGATGGCCACTCGTTTGTCTTTACTTAGCTGATTGGTTCTCGCCATAATATGCATTCTAACAGTTGTCCAATAGGGCTGTCAGCTGTGCATCAACCTGACTTCTGCACAACACAACTGATGGTCCCAACCCCATCAATAAGGCAAGAAATTCCACTAAGTAACCCTGACAAGGCACAGCTATGAAGTGGAAACCATTTCAGGTGACTACCTCTGGAAGCTCATCAAGAGAATGCCAAGAGTGTGCAAGGCAGTCATCAGAGCTAAGGGTGGATACTTTGAAGAAACTAGAATATAAGAGATGTTTTCAGTTATTTCACACTTTTTTGTTAAGTACATAATTCCACATGTGTTCATTCATAGTTTTGATGCCTTCAGTGAGAATCTACAATGAAAATAGTCATGAAAATAAAGAAAATGCGAAGAATGAGAAGGTGTGTCCAAACTTTTGGCCTGTACTGTATATATATATATATATATATACACACAGTCATATACATATATATATAAAAGTGTGTGGTGTTGTGTGTGTGAGTGCATCTGGAAACAGATCTGATTTTAAAGTGGGTGGATGAGTGAAGGAGTCTTGTCTTCCTCTGAGCGTTTCTTCTTCCTCCTCCATCATTTCACTTTCTCACCTCTTCTATCCCCCCCCCCCTCCCCTCCCCCACCCCCTCATATTCTCCTTGTCCTCCCTCTCTCTTTGGGACATCATCAAAGTGAAACCCTTTGGCCAATCAGCCCGCTGCGCACATCTGCGCACATCTGCACACATCTGCACACATCTGCACACTTGTGCACACTTGTGCACACATGCACATTGCTGCTCTCCATCTCTGTTCTTTTCCACTGGTGGGTTTGGTTCTCCCACAGTGTGGATCCCAGTACAACATTCTGAGTTGACCCCACACAGACCCCCCCCGTACTGAAGCTTCAGTCTGAGTGGTGGTTTTATGAAACTGTGCTCATTGTTGCCTCAGGGGATGGAAGCTTTGTGTGCTCTGAGTGCATGTGCATAAACTGCACATCTCCCACTCCTCATCCATAAACTGGCAGATCTCCCACTCCTCCAGCTGGAGCTTCAATGTTTCAGCCATGTTGTGGTATTTGTGCCTTCTGTGCACACATCTATGGAAATGCACCGTCTCACTGGAACATTTACTGTTCAATAATTCAGCGTCTCAGTCATTTTGGAGATGATGCAGGCGATGTAAATGTGGAAGAGAGGAAGAAAGAAAAAAAAACAGAAGATACACAGTCTGAAACATATGTGCAAGGAATAAGAAACATTTTTTATATATATATATATATATATATATATATATATATATATATATATGGCTAATGATGTTCATTTTGTCTTCTGTTTATATAATTATACTTTTCTTTTTTTCTTTTGTTCAGACAGGGTATAGTTTTTAGATGTTAGCAGAAAAGTATAATTATATATAAATTAGGACTGGGCAACTTAACGCGTTATTACCACGTTAACGCATTCATTAAATAACACCGACAATTTTTTTTCTCTCCCATTAATGCCGTTTTATTCTAACTCCTATTCTTCTGCTTGTGTACGTGTAGCGGTTAGCTGCAGATAGACAACAGGTTTAACAAGAAAAGACGGACGGCCAAAACTTGTGTCCAAATCTATTCCTGTAGACTCACTGTAAAACTGACACATACAAACAGAATGTCTGAGTTCTGTTCACTGCCTTAGTACATTTACATGGCATTATACATTTAAATGAATGGGATGAAGACCGATAGCTCTATGCTAACTTGAATGGGAAAATCCATAGACACGCTAACGATTAGCATTTACAGATTAACTTATGATTTACGTCTTTTTTTCCAGCAACAAAGGTTCACATCAGAGATATTTGATACTATTCATTCTGACAACAACTGAACAGAAAATACTCACAAACGTTCACCTGTCCGTACAAACAGAGTGAAAGAAACGTGTCTGTTAGTTCCTTCTTATGTCTGAACTGACTTCGGGAACACTGCAAGGACAAAACATACGTTAGTTACTCTCACCACTAGAGGGCCCCCTTTGTTTACTCTGAACAACTGAACATCACATATTATTGTTCTTATTAGTATTAGTACTGATTAGTGGGACTAAGACTCCTGTCAATCACTCACAGCTGTAAATAAACCTGTGTGGACATAAACATGTGGAACAGTAGCGCTCTGTTCCATGGACATGTTCACCAGAGTACTTCAGTCTGAAATATCACTGAAAGGAAATACACGCTATTGGTGCCAGGAACACCCCCCAATATAAGTATGTGATTAATCGCAGAAATCCATGCGATTAATTGCAAAATTTTAATCACTACCCATCACTAATATATATCTATATATGTTTGCCTTGGTGTTTTTTTTCTAGAATCCGTTGAACATATCATCTGTTCATGTGTTCATCCACTCTTCATCTGTTCGTTCTTCACTGATCCCACATCCGATTATTCGCATTAAACCCTCCTCCTCCTGTCGTCGTGTCTTTAACCCTGTGTTCTGCGTGGCTCAGATCTGCTCTTATTCCTGTGGGACACAACTTTCAGACAGACGTGAACGGAGCCTGTGTTTTAATGATGTTTACACCGAGTCACATGTTTGTTTGTTTAAATAAATCTGATTGAAGTCGACGTGTGTTCGTTGACAGGTCCGAAGTTCTCCGTCACCATCCAATCAGACGCCAGCACCGTGTATCCCTGGGAAACGGCCAAGATGGAGTGTACACTGAGCGTGTCTGGATCTTCACCAAAGACTGGTACCACACACACACACACACACACACATACACACACGTACACACACGTACACACACACACACACGTACACACACATACACACACATATACACACACACGTACACACACACACACACACACATACACACACGTACACACACATATACACACACACGTACACACACACACACACGTACACGTACACACACACACGTACACACACATGTACACACACACACACGTACACATGCACGTGCACACACACACACACACATACACACACGTACACATGTACACACACGCGCCAAGGTTATAATAGTTTTGGATTTTTAATTATAGTTTAGTTTTAATTAGTTTTGACTTTTTTTTCTCTTATTCAGTTAGTTTTAATTAGTTTTTAGAGCAGGTTTGTTAGTTTTTATTAGTTATTGTTTTTTTCTGAATGCTTAGTTTTAGTTTAGTTTAATTTTAGTATTAGTTTTAGTTATTTCATATATTTTATCTTCCTCATCATCCTATTCAAAGAAATTAGTGAGGTGCGGATATGGGTTACCCTGGACACTTTATTTGGGGGTCGGGTTAGGGCGGCTCATGGACTGAGCAGAGACACAATGTACCGTACAATGTATAAATTCCCTATAGCAGGTTGAGGGGGGGTGCAATCCATACACAACGTCACTTACGTGAAACAATGCGAAGATGTGCAAAGCATGAGAGGAGATGCACAAAGCAGCTAGCAGTTAAAGCAGATAGAAACATATATAACCAGCTAACCAGCAGTTAAAGCAGATAGAAACATATATAAACCAGCTAACCAGCAGTTAAAGCAGATAGAAACATATATAAACCAGCTAACCAGCAGTTAAAGCAGATAGGAACATATGTAAACCAGCTAACCAGCAGTTAAAGCAGATAGAAACATATATAAACCAGCTAACCAGCAGTTAAAGCAGATAGAAACATATATAAACCAGCTAACCAGCAGTTAAAGCAGACAGAAACATATATAAACCAGCTAACCAGCAGTTAAAGCAGATAGGAACATATATAAACCAGCTAACCAGTAGTTAAAGCAGACAGAAACATATATAAACCACTTATAAACATATATAACCCAGTTCCTCATCAGTAAACCACACCTTAGCAGATCTCTCATCTCTTAATCATCTCCACTTCCATTATTAGCTAACTTTGCTTCAGTTCAGTTCAGCTAGCTGTAGCTAGTAACATCAAACGTTTTTAACATTCGAACAGGTTCCATACCTCTGTAATTGGATTAGTTTTCATCCTCCTCTTTTCTCCTCTTCTAAACTGTGCAGTTCAGGGCTTGGAAGGCCTTTTCATGGTGATAAACTCTCCAGTTTTAACCTGGATGCTAGTCCTGTTTGTCCTTTAGCTCTGGTCTGTCTCTGTCACTCGTGCACACACACGGTACGCCCCCCCCCCCCCCCCCCCCCCCCCCAAAAAAAAAAAAAAACCCACCCATGTATCACTCCAGTAAACCCCAGACAGGACTGTGCTGCTGTGTCCCAGCTTTAGTCTGTATGTTCCAGGTAGAGTGGGGACCAGAAGACGACTGAAAACCACAGTGACCACACATGACAGACTGGGAAGTGTTGTATGGTGTCACCAGCTCAAACTGCTGGAGCCAAATAAATTAATTTCATATCAATCCGACATTGACAAAGACGAAAACGAAGGGAATTGTATCCATAATTTTTATACGTTTTAGTTAGTTTTGTAAACTCACAATACAGTTTCAGTTAGTTATCGTTTTTTTCTTTTAATTAGAGTTTTTATTTATTTCAGTTAACGAAAATGTTTTTTCAATTTTAGTTTTCGTCATTTCGTTCGTTTTCATTAACGATAATAACCTTGACACGCGCACATACATGTGCACACACACACACACACACGTATGCACACACATGTGCACACACGCGTACGCACACACACATACACGCACACACACATGCATGCACGCACACACACACACACATACACACAACCTCACACACGCACACATGCACACACACTCACACACAGATGTACACACACATGCACACACACATGCACACACGTACACACGCACACACATACACACAACCTCACACACACGCACACACACATGCACACACGTACACACACATGCACACATGTACACACACACACGCGCACACATGTACACACACACGCACACATGTACACACACACACGCACACATGTACACACACACACACACGCACACACGTACACATGTACACACACACACACGCGCACACATGTACACACACAGACGTACACATGTACACACACAGACGTACACATGTACACACACACACAGATGCTTTATTCCACTGTGTTTCATTTCCTGCAGTGATTTGACTCATTAACACCCATAAAAAGCTGTTATCTGCACACACACACACACACTCACACACATTCAGTCTGTACTCATAACAAACACACACACCCCTTCCCTTTCATTAGTGGGCGTGTCCATACTTGCTTTCATTAGTGGGTGTGTCCATACTTGCTTTCATTAGTGGGCGTGTCCATACTTGCTTTCATTAGTGGGCGTGTCCATACTTGCTTTCATTAGTGGGTGTGTCCGTTTATAACCTGTCATACCAGTCAGATCCTTTCACTTCAGACGATCCAAAACATTTATTTCACTTTGACAGGTCGTCGTTACAGATGAACAACTTCAGACAGAAACACAAAAATTCAACTTCCACAGACGCTGTGTTTGTCAGAAGGCCTGACAGAACTGTGGCCCATAAATTCACTTCTCATACCTGATACTTGTCTTTTTTTTTTTTCTTTTTTTAGAAAAATGGAGGTAAAAATAGGGCATTTAGAAACTCCTGACCTTGAATTTGACCTTTCAGGTTCATGGCAGGTCAACAAAACTGGAACCAAATGAAAGAGCAGGTGTGAGTTCATATAAGTGACAACACACAGTTAGTTTACATCTGATCTGATAAGAACTTAGAAATAATGTCAACTCCAAAGTTTTTTCTGTTTTTGAGTGAAAAAAGTCAAATTCCATCATGAAAATGTTTACATCTACGAACTGTACTTGAACACAACATAAACAAATATGAAGTCTGTGGAATCGTACCAGTATTCTGCCTCTTACTAAATGTTTGGTGTATTTGTAGATCCACTGGGATCTGTACGTTGTGATGCACATGTAAACATGATAAACTATGGTGTAATATTGTTCAAATTACACTTACTTTTCTTAAGAATTTTCAGGCTATTCACATTTTTTGTCAAAGGCTAGTCTGTAAATCTAAACATTTTTGTGTAATTTTCCTTTTTTTTTTTACACTACGACAGAGAAAAATGTGTTGTTTTCATTATTTACAGGTTATTCTGATGGTGTTTTACAGGTCTGACCCACATGAGGCTGAATTGACCTAAAATGATTGGAACATCCTCGACTGTTAATATTTTCAGTGTGATTTCTGCATTTCATAAATTCATCCCAGGGGTGGGATCGGACCCTTTGGTGGGCCAGTTCTGGACCCCGGGCCACATGTTGGACACCTGTGGGTTAGACAATTGAATTTACAATCATTTGGCATTAGTTTGAAATCAGTATGATGAACAAAAGGGAAGTTATTAACAACTAAACTAAGTTTACATATGTTACCATGGCAACCAGTAGTCACATGACCTGGAGCTGGGAAATTTGTCACATGAGAAGAAACGTGAACGCAGAAGTAACATGTTCAACTGTTCAGAAGACTACAGATGAAGTGTCCTGAAGCTGACTGTACTGACACACACCCCCATTCTGTTGTTTCTGAACCTTCATCTGACTGATGATTCCAAATGAATTATGGGAAATTTCTCAGACCCCTCTGTTTGTAGTGGGGGGGCAGTGGTAAGGGGGAGGGGCCAAGGGGTGGGGCTGGGCCTTCCTGTCCTCTGTGTGTTTGTTCTTCCTCCTCTACACATCCATCCTGTGTCCTCCCTCCTTCTCCTCTTCCTCCTCCTCCTCCTCCTCCTGCTCTTCATTCTCCTCTTCCTCCTCCTCCTCCTGCTCTTCATTCTCCTCTTCCTCCTCCTCCTCCTCCTCCTCCTCCTCCTACTCTTCATTCTCCTCTTCCTCCTCCTCCTCCTGCTCTTCATTCTCCTCTTCCTCCTCCTCCTCCTCCTGCTCTTCCTTCTCCTCTTCCTCCTCCTCCTCCTCCTCCTACTCTTCATTCTCCTCTTCCTCCTCCTCCTCCTGCTCTTCCTCCTCCTCCTCCTCCTGCTCTTCCTTCTCCTCTTCCTCCTCCTCCTCCTCCTGCTCTTCCTCCTCTTCCTCCTCCTCCTCCTCCTGCTCTTCATTCTCCTCTTCCTCCTCCTCCTCCTGCTCTTCCTCCTCTTCCTCCTCCTCCTCCTCCTGCTCTTCATTCTCCTCTTCCTCCTCCTCCTCCTGCTCTTCCTTCTCCTCTTCCTCCTCCTCCTCCTCCTGCTCTTCCTCCTCCTGCTCTTCATTCTCCTCTTCCTCCTCCTGCTCCTGCTCTTCATTCTCCTCTTCCTCCTCCTCCTGCTCTTCATTCTCCTCTTCCTCCTCCTCCTCCTGCTCTTCCTCCTCTTCCTCCTCCTCCTCCTCCTGCTCTTCATTCTCCTCTTCCTCCTCCTCCTCCTGCTCTTCCTTCTCCTCTTCCTCCTCCTCCTCCTCCTGCTCTTCCTCCTCCTGCTCTTCATTCTCCTCTTCCTCCTCCTGCTCCTGCTCTTCATTCTCCTCTTCCTCCTCCTCCTCCTCCTGCTCTTCATTCTCCTCTTCCTCCTCCTCCTCCTGCTCTTCCTCCTCTTCCTCCTCCTCCTCCTCCTGCTCTTCATTCTCCTCTTCCTCCTCCTCCTCCTGCTCTTCCTTCTCCTCTTCCTCCTCCTCCTCCTCCTGCTCTTCATTCTCCTCTTCCTCCTCCTCCTCCTGCTCTTCCTCCTCTTCCTCCTCCTCCTCCTCCTGCTCTTCCTTCTCCTCTTCCTCCTCCTCCTCCTCCTGCTCTTCCTCCTCCTGCTCTTCATTCTCCTCTTCCTCCTCCTGCTCCTGCTCTTCATTCTCCTCTTCCTCCTCCTCCTCCTCCTGCTCTTCATTCTCCTCTTCCTCCTCCTCCTCCTCCTGCTCTTCATTCTCCTCTTCCTCACCACTCCACACTCTGAAACTTCAACACATCATGTGACATCATCACCCCCCCCCCCCCCCCCCCCATCTGTTTTTACCGTCTCACATATGCTTTTCATTCAGATAAGGCTGTGTTAACCACACCAGCACACACTCCTACACATGTGTATGTACACATGTGTACATAAATATATATATATATATATATATATATATATATGTGTGTGTGTATGTACACATGTGTACATAAATATAAAAAAAAAATATATATATATATATATATATATACACACACACACAGTAGGGCTGGTCGATTATAGAAAAAAATAATCATGATTATTTTAGCAATAATCAAATCACGATTATTAAAAACAATTATTTGTTAACTGTAAAGTTGTTTATTTTTTTTCTTGCAAAACAATGTAAAATATACTCTTTAAACATAAATAAAGCTTTAAACACTAAAACAAAGTATGTTCACTTTTGTACAAAACAAAAACTCTTTGAATGTAAATAAGTGTACTGTAAACTCAAGTCTGTTTCCTTTTGTAAACAGTGCACTGGAATTCAACTGCTATAGACTTACCATAGAACTGTAGCGATACAAAAAAAAAAAAAAAAAAACCCACGTAAAGTGCAAATGATAAATTCAAGTATGTTCAGTGTAGTAGCAGCTGGTGTAGATGATGTGTTGAAGGTCAAACCTAGTGTTTGTCCAGTGTTTGCACCATTTGTCTGTCTGTCAGTGGTGTTCATGGAGCTCACACCTTTAACCAGGTCATGGACAGTGGAGGCTGTTTTCTTTTGGTGTCTCTGATGGTGATGAGTAGGGAGGTGCAGCGTAAAGAGATTCAGAGACTGAAGATTGCATTGAGGACGAAGTTGTAGACGGAGTTGTTTTTTTGTGTTGTGGTTTTTCATCAGATTATCCTGAAGGTGGTGGTGGTTCAACTGTAGATGGTTTAGAGGTTTGTTGTGTTAGCGGTCGGTGCGGACACAAATACCAAACACTTTCTGTATGTGATGTGTTTTTGCTCTTCGTCTTCTTCATCAAACCCAAAGTGATTCCATACAGTTGAACTGGACTTGCCTTTTTTGTTTACCAAGTGCTTCTGCTGGGATTCTCCTGACATTTTTCCAGACCGCTAGGTACAAGTGTCCTCGTGACGTGGATCTGCCGACTAGCTGGCAGCTGGAGCTAAGGGGGGGGGGGGGGGGGAGCTCATGCTAGCTTGCATGCACATGAATTAAAACTCCAAATTAATAATCAGTTTTTCTTGATTACATAACTTTTGTTATCGTTGAGTGTAATAATCGAAATTGTAACTGAATTTTGATTAATTGCACAGCCTTAATATACAGTACATACATGTATACATACACATGTATATATACAGTACATACATGTATACATACACATGTATATATACAATACATACATGTATACATACACATGTGTATATATACAGTACATACATGTATACATACACATGTGTATATATACAGTACATACATGTATACATACACGTGTATATATACAGTACATACATGTATACATACACATGTATATATACAATACATACATGTATACATACACATGTGTATATATACAGTATATACATGTATACATACACATGTATATATACAGTACATACATGTATACATACACATGTGTATATATACAGTACATACATGTATACATACACATGTGTATATACACAGTACATACATGTATACATACACATGTGTATATATACAGTACATACATGTATACATACATGTGTATATATACAGTACATACATGTATACATACACATGTGTATATATACAGTACATACATGTATACATACACATGTATATATACATATGTGTATTGGCTAAACTTGTCTCACAGCTCTTCTGTGTCTGTGTTCATATTAAATCAGTCTCAGTGAATCCAAAGGAACTTTGTGTTGGTAAATGACAGTTGTTCAAATGGACAGGATTTCACTTCTGTTCAACATGTTGATGCTCATATGAACTATGTTTTCAGCTCCAAAATGAACCATTTCAGCACAATTAATGCTATATTTTCATGTCACAAATGGACAAGTTCTATTTGAACTGAACTGAGCTGAAAAACAAATCTTCTCTTCTTTTGGATTCTCCAGTTTTTCTTCCCAGATTCTCTCCTCCATATCACATGTTTTATTTGTACAGGTTCAATCTGGAGTATGGTGCTGATCCATCCTGCTTCTGTTCCACCAATACATACATGAAGAATGGCACACAGCACTGTTTACATCAACAGTTTTACAAAAAGAAGCATTTTTATACAGAAAGAACAATTCTATATTGTTCTTTCCTCTTTAGTCTGATGCTAAACTATCCAATAAATAATAGTGCTCCTAGTTTTTGCACAGGGATCATTAGTGTAAACGCTGACATGGCTGCAGAGCATCAGTATGATGGGATCCACAACAACCATGTCACATCCGTCCACTGACACATTTAGTGTTTTTGTGTCAGCTGGGATTGTTTTAGATCCACAATACCAACATTTATGAAGAAGAGCACAATTAGCAATAGGAAGTCTAGAAGTTTATTCCTAATAAAGTACTGGGACTGACCAGAGGATCATGGGTAATGTCACGTCCGTCCACCAGCAAAAGTTTTCACATCCACGTGCTATTCCAAATCCAATATTTATGAAAATAGAGCTTCCACTGTCAGAGAATATCAGTAGTCTGTGCACTAATGTGTTAGCATTATTTACACACACTTCTAGGACTGTAGGACAACTGTTTTTTATATATAAATGGACACTCATTTGACCCCCGAAGGACATTTTAGCCAATATATATACAGTACATACGTGTAAATATACATGTATGTATATATACACATGTGTCTATATGCACACATGTCTCTTGGTGGGACCACAGTATGCCCGTCTGTGCCTCCATCCAAACACCACCGTCTGTTTTTATTCTGTTTTAAAAAAAGGAGCACTGAAAAATTCAGCAGGAACACGACTGTCCAGGAACTGAGTCACCTCTGAAACTGACAGAGGAAACCCATCTGAAACACACACTGGAGGAGGGGGGGGTCTACAGTCACTGAAACTGACAGAGGAAACCCATCTGAAACACACACTGGAGGAGGGGGGGGTCTACAGTCACTGAAACTGACAGAGGAAACCCATCTGAAACACACACTGGAGGAGGGGGGGGTCTACAGTCACTGAAACTGACAGAGGAAACCCATCTGAAACACACACTGGAGGAGGGGGGGGTCTACAGTCACTGAAACTGACAGAGGAAACCCATCTGAAACACACACTGGAGGAGGGGGGGGTCTACAGTCACTGAAACTGACAGAGGAAACCCATCTGAAACACACACTGGAGGAGGGGGGGGTCTACAGTCACTGAAACTGACAGAGGAAACCCATCTGAAACACACACTGGAGGAGGGGGGGGTCTACAGTCACTGAAACTGACAGAGGAAACCCATCTGAAACACACACTGGAGGGGGGGCTACAGTCTGGATGGAGGGCGGTACCATCATGAGTGACTGCCCAATCAGACCAAGACACACACATGATTCCGCCCCCAAACCAGGAAGTCACATATTACAAGATAGTCCAATTAAAAAAAAAAAAAGAATATAGTCTAAGTCAGTTTTCCTGTCAGTTTGTATGTTTTATCATAAACAGAAAAGTGAACAGACAAAATCGAAAAAAAAAAAACAGAAAATAATAGAATAATAATAGAACTATAAACAGAATATAACATTATTATTATTATTATTATTATTGATATATGAGTTATTGATAATAGTTTAGTTATTGGTAATAGTTTAGTTATTGGTAATAGTTTAGTTATTGGTAATAGTTGAGACCGTACTGCAGACTCTTTATCACCAAATGCCGTTAATTAAAATCATTACCAGTCCAGTGAAAATCCACCTGAGGACTGTTTGTATTAAATTGAGTGTAAATCCTGTGGGAAGTAGAAGTTGAGCAGGAACATTTCTGTCCAGGAGCTGAGTTACCATGACAACAGCGTCAGCACACACACTGCAACGAGTTCTTCTGCTGTTGTTGTTTTCCACATTCTCACAATACGACACAAACACTCCTCATATATCAGCCAATGTCCACTGAGAGGAACACACAGCAAAATAATACAAGTGAATAAATAAAAATAAAATAAAAAAATAAATTAAAATAAAGTAAAATTAAAAAGAGTAACACACACCAACTCTGTCCTATAATCAGCAAATTTGACTAATAAACCACAAAAATGAATGGAAATAAGACTCAATAGTAACAACGTAGACGAATGAGAACACAGACTCTGAACCAGGGATAGACATAGTGTAGAGGTTTTAAACTCCAGGAGGTGACTTAGATTTACACTAACTTAACCCTTTAACCCCTGACACCTGTTTAACTCCATACAGCAGCTCCACAGTCAAAAAATACATAAAATAGAATAAAATAAACCAGCCAAAGTGATCAAAAAATAAACCAAAATGAATAATAAAATAACCAAATAATATGTAACATTGACAAAATAAGACACAAACGGAACAAAATTGGAGAAAAAAATAATCAAATGAAAAACAAAATGTAGAAAAATAAACAAATTAAGCAACGAAATGAACAAAACGAAAAAAAATTGCAAAATAATAAATAACATGAAAAAATGAAAAAAATAAAATTAAGTTTTAAAATAATAATAATAATGATGATAATAATAATAATAATAATAATAGCCTTAATGTTTATCTGTACTCACCTAGATATAAAGTCAGTCAAACCAAACTGAATCAGTTCAAAGATAATTCAAACCCAGTGTAGAACTACATATCCAGGAAGTACACACAAACACAACATATGTAAATATATACCTGACGAAATGATGCAACAACAAATACGATCCCACACCAACACATGTAAATAAATATGTGACAGGATGCAAAAACAAATACAAAGTGGAACTGTCAGACCTGGGAACTGTTGGTCTGATGTCAGTGTTGTGTTTTTATCGACTGTTGTCAGTTGTGTTGACAGTCCTTCAGCTCCTCAGGTCAACACCACTGACCTGCACACACTGTTATATATACACACACACACACACACACATACAGAAACACACATACACACACACACAGAGAAACATACACACACTCTCAGGCTGTAATAACGGCTTCATCACCAAACCGGTCCTGTGTGTGTTTCTGTGTGTGTGTGTGCTTCTGTGTGTGTGTGTGCTTCTGTGTGTGTGTTTTTGTGTGCGTGTGTGTGTGTTCATACAGGTGTGTAGTGTTGTGTGTGTATGTGTGTGTGTGTGATTACAGTTAGAACCCACAGACTAAATATGATCACTACAGTATCAGACAGAACACAGGATTGTCAAATGTTTCAGCAGGAACGTCACAAACAAGATGGAACAGGAGAGGAATGTACACACACACACACACACACACACACACACACACACACACACACACACTATTACACAACATTTTCAGTCATTTCCTCCTGTTTTCTTCTTCTTTTATTTTTTCTTCTGTTGTTTTTGTGTCTGAACAAAGGCCTGAACAGGTGTGTGGTTCTACAACACACAACACTACACACACACACACACACACACACAACACTACACACCTGTATGAACACACAACAGTACACACACACACAACAGTACACACCTGTATGAACACACACACAACACAACACACCTGTATGAACACACACACAAACACACACACAACACTACACACCTGTATGAACACACAACAGTACACACTTGTATGAACACACACTCACACTAACAGGGACAAAGGTGAGGTGTGACCTTGACACACCCCCTACAGTGTGTGTGTGTGTGTGTGTGTGTGTGTGTGAGTGAGAAACTTTTCTGATAAAGGCGCCACACCTCTGACACACATTTGTTGATCCATGACACACACACATACACAGTGACTAAATGTGTGTGTGTGTGTGTTCTGACCTGACATGACCCCACTCAGATCAGGAAGTTCCAACGACACAAAACAGACTGAATGAACCTACTGTTGAGAAAGAAAGGGTTCAAAGGAGAACCTGAAAGGGTTAACCCTTTAACCTCTGATTAAAGGGAAAGGTTCTCATATTCACCCTTTACGGTTCTCATATTCACCCTTTACGGTTCTCATATTCACCCTTTACGGTTCTCATATTCACCCTTTAAGGTTCTCATATTCACCCTTTAAGGTTCTCATATTCACCCTTTACGGTTCTCATATTCACCCTTTAAGGTTCTCATATTCACCCTTTACGGTTCTCATTTGAACCCTGTCATGCTCAGTGTTCCCTCCAGTGGACAGCTGTTCAAACAGGTTCTCATATTTGTGGCTTTTGTTGTTTTACTTCAGACTGATCTCATGAAATCCTCTTCTATGTCATTCCAGTTCTTACTGCAGCGTGCTATTCGTACAGATTTTCATCTTTTCACGTGTTATTCAGCACCATTTGATCGCGTTAATGTACACCAAGATCTCCGGTTCACATATCTGTAAACGCTAATCGCTACGCCTAACCACTAATTGTGCTAACCGCTAATTGCACTAATTGCTTATCTTGCTAATCCTTACCCTAACCCCTAATCGTGCAAATTGCTAATCTTGCTAATCGTGCTAACCCAAACCACTAATCGTGCTAACCACTAATCGTGCTAAACACTTATCACGCTAACCCCTAATCCCAACCGCTAATTGTGCTAATCACTAATGTTGTTAATCATTAACCCTAACCACTAATCGTGCAAATCAGTAATCTCACTTAACACCTTAACTGCTAACGCTAACCACTAATTGTGCTAACTGCGCTAAAACACTTCTTGTGCTAATCCTTACCCTAACCACTAATCTTGCTAATCGCTAATCTCACTGAACACACTAACCGCTAACCCTAACCACTAATTGTGCAAACTGCTAATTGTGCTAATCACTTATCGTGCTAATTCTTACCCCAACACAAATCTTGCTAATCACTAATCTCACAAAACACACTAACTGCTGACCCTAACCACTAATTGTGCTAACCACTAATTGCACTAATCACTTATCGTGCTAATCCTTTCCCTAATTGCTAATCACACTAATCGCTAACCCTAACCACTAATCGTGCTAACCACTAATCTTGGTCATCGCTGACCCCTAATTGTGCAAATTGCTAATCTCGCTAATCATGCTAACTGTTAACCCTAACCACTAATTGTGCTAACCGCTAATTGCACGAATAACTTATCGTGCTAATCCTTGCCCTAACTGATAATCACACTAATCACTAGCCCTAACCACTAATTGCGCTAACCACTAATCACTAACCCCTAATCGTGCAAATTGCTAATCTTGCTAATCATGCTAACTGTTAACCCTAACCACTAATCGTGCTAACCACTAATCTCAGTAATCACTAACCCCTAATTGTGCAAATCGCTAATGGTGCTAATACCACTAACCGCTAACCCTAACCACAAATCATGCTAACCGCTAACCCTAACCACTAATCATGCTAACCGCTAATTCTCACTTAAATCTCAGAATTCCGATTTTTTTCTCAGAATTTCTTTTTTAAATATATTTTTTTTTATTATTGCTCTGAGATTAAAGTTAGAATTCTGACAAAAAACTATGAATTCTGATTTTTTTTTCTAGTAACAATAATAATAATAATAATAATAATAATAATAAAAACAATATATTGGACCTTCATTATTATTTTTTCCAGTGGTTCTAATCCTCTTCTGTTGTAAATCCATGTTTCTTTGCTTCTAAAATCAAACACATGGTTTTCAGCTGAGTGGACTTGTTTTTTTTTAACTCCATTAAAAGTAGGTTCATAAAAGAAATTCAGTCACTTTTTTTTCATACCTAAAGAGAAATAAAAACAGTCAGGAAAAGATCTGGTGTGTGTGTGTGTGTGTGTGTGATGACATCATGATTACACATATTTTATTTCTTTTCCTCCTTGTTTTGAAGCTGCTGACAGTTGTGCTGTGTTGGACATATCGCTGTGTTTAGTGTATTAGTTTTTTTGTGCTGTTTGTTAAACTCTGGTGGCACCTCTCTGTTCCTCCTGGGACAGAATCAGACTTTGTTCCACACACAGAGGGACACAAACACTTCTTCATCCTCCTGGTAAGACGTCAGCTGATCAGGAGAAAAACAGCTTCATGGAAGAAACTGTCGCACAAAGAGTTTGAACCACTAACAATAGAAATACCAGACTGAGGACGACCATGTACGGCTGAAATATGGGGGCGTGGTCTGGGGTCACATGGCCTGGGGTCACATGGCCTGGGGTCACATGGCCTGGGGTCACATGGCCTGGGGTCACATGGCCTTTGTGGGCCTCCATCAGTTCTTACTGTTCTGGATCAGCTGGAGTCCACGGCTCCACACACTGATGGACACATAGTGAACAAACACCTGTATTTACATTCAGACATTCATTTTTTAAGGTTATTGTGGTCTTTTTTGTGCTTTTTTAAAATTTTGTTAAGTTTGTTCATTATTTTGGTCTTTTTTTGCTCTTTTTTTATTAATTTGATCATTTTGTTCATTATTTTGGTCTTTTTTTGCTCTTTTTTAAATTATTTTGTTCATTTTGTTCATTATTTTTGGGGGGGTTTTTTTGCTCTTTTTTTTAGATTATTTTGTTCATTGTTTTTGGTCCTTTTTTGCTATTTTTTAAAAATTATTTTGGTCTTTTTTGCTTTTTTAAATTATTTTGTTGATTATTTTGGTCCTTTTGAACCTGCCTTTTGTATTTTTGGAGTAAAACATGTATTTTCCAATATTTAACATATACACACACACACGTATGTATATATATATATATATATATATATATATATATATATATATATATATATATACAGGGTGGGGAAGCAAAATGTACAATATTTTGAGGCAGGGATTGAAAGACAGTGTATGACTAATTAGTTTACTGAAAGTCATGAGAATTTATTTACCACAAGAAAATGTCCAAAATAGAAAATGTTTTTATTCTATGTGTCCTCCTTCTTTCTCAATAACTGCCTTCACACACTTCCTGAAACTTGCACAAGTGTTCCTCAAATATTGGGGTGACAACTTCTCCCATTCTTCTTTAATAGTATCTTTAAGAAAGTGGACATTGCTGTGTGATGTTCTATTGGTAGCATGTTCTAAAACGCCCCAAACAGCAGAATCCAGAGGGTTTAGATCTGGGCTGGAAGGCGGACATAAACATGATTCCCAAAAATTGCTAAAGTTGGATTTGTTGCTGTTGTCAACAAGTGTTTTGGTGTTCTTGTGTAAGATTTTAACTTCAAATCCTATTTTACTGCATTTCTAACGCTCTTGTTGTCTACCTCAAATTCAGTTGCCATTTTTCTCCTGGATTTGGTTGGATCCTTTAGGATTTTGGATTTGAGAGCTTTAATAAAAGCTTTGGTACGTTTTTTGTTGCTTCGTCCACTTCCAGACTTTCTGGTAATAGTTCTGCTCATAGTCATTCTCTTCTTTCCATTATAAACAGTCTTTATGGACACTCCAACTATTTTTGAAATCTCCTTTGGTGTGACGAGTGCATTCAGCAAATCACACACTCTTTGACGTTTGCTTTCCTGATTACTCATATGGGCAAAAGTTTGTGAAAAGGTATGGATAATAGTGTTAGGTATGATTATGACATCAGTATATGTTTGGGTTCAAAACAACTGACGTAGTGTCTGCTGAGAAAAAACAACTAAATGTTCAGTGTACATTTGGCTTCCCCACCCTGTATATATATATATATATATATATATATATATATATATATATATATATATATATATATATATATATATATATATATATCAGATGTTTTTAAGTTTTTACATCAAACAAGGGAAACCGAAGAAAATGGGACTTTTTCAGCATGTATGCAGATGTAGAAATGACCAAAAATAGTCACTTGTTCGATAAAGGGTTAAGATCCAAAAGTGTGATAGCATCATGAGTCACCCTGGTTTGGCTCCGCCCCCCTGCCTCCTCTCTCTCCTCTCCTCCCCCCTTCCTCTTTCTCTCTCCTCTCTCTCCTCTCCTCCCCCCTTCCTCTTTCTCTCTCCTCTCTCTCCTCTCCTCCCTCCTCTCTCTCTCCTCTCTCTCCTCTCCTCCCTCCTCTCTCTTTCCTCTCTCTCTCCTCTCCTCTGTCTCCTGTCCTCCCCTTCCTCCTCTCTCTCTCCTCTCTCTTCTCCCCCCCCAAATTACCCAGCTGTCTTTGCAGGGCCGACAGGCAGCCGTTAATTAGCCAATCTCACGCTCCGTTAGCCGACTGGGAGACAGAACGAGGAAGAGAAAGAATATACGACAGGCTGGAGAGAGGGGGGGGGTGGAGGGTGGGAGTGTGGAGAGGGTGGAACAGAGTGTTAGAGTGGAGGAGAGTGAATAGAAACAGTGTTAAATGGAGGAAGAGAGACTGGAGAACAGCATGAAAAGTTCACCACAAGAGAGAGAGAAATGAAGGGGAAGAGTGAAGGAGTGAATGAGAGAAAGGATGGAGGAGGTGTAGAAGAGAGAGGAAGTAAAGAGTATCAATGAGAGAGAGAGAGACGGGGGTGGGGGGGTGGGGGGGGGTGTATTAGAGCAGTGTAATGGTTCCCAGTCCGTGAACCACTGGTTCTAACATTAAACTCCTGTGAATGTCATCAGGTCTGGTCTGTTACTACATGACCACCCTCTGCCATAAACAGTAGCATTAGCCTGTTAGCATTATCAGCTCAGTTAGCCCCTATATGCATTATTACTGTATTAACGTATTCATTAAATAATGGCAACAATTTTTTCATCTCCCTTTAATGCCGTTTTATTCTAACTCCTATAGAGGGTCTGCACGTGACGTCACCGCTAGCAGAAGTCACCGTGGTCCCGCCCACTGAGTGGCACAAAGAGGGAGATGAGTGACAGCTTTGTCTTGAATACTGCGAAAACTTTAGAACAATGTAAAAAATGGGGCAGAGCTGTTGTGCCATCGATCGCACAAATAGGTTTCAAAAGCACCGGGAGCTCTCATTTTAGCGGAGACCTAAAGCCACAGACAGAAGAAGCAGATGGATCGCTGCAATTCAGAGAAAGAACTGGACTCCAGACAACCAAACCTGGATTTGTGTCAGCTAACGTTAATTTATGCTGTGTTCTTGCATAAAATCATCCCTTAAATTCCATATCGTTTTTATACAGTTAAATGAATGGGATAAAGATCGCTAGCTCAATGCTAACTTGAATGGGAAAATCCATAGGCATGCTAACGATTAGCATTTACAGATTAACTTCAGATTTACAACATCTTTTTATCCAACAACAAAGGTTCACATCAGAGATATTTGATACTATTCATTCTGTCAACAACTGAACAGAAAATACTCACAAACGTTTTTGGGGCCGTACAAACAGAGTGAAAGAAACGTGTCTGTTAGTTCCTTCTTATGTCTGAACTGACTACGGGAACACTGCAAGGACAAAACATACGTTAGTGACACTTATTCCACCACTAGAGGGCCCCCTTTGTTTACTCTGCACACCTGAACATCACATATTGTTTTTTCAGTGCGTTGCTGCGGCTCTGTGAACACTCGTAGGTAAACATGGGTTGGTTTGACAATCGGCCTCATCATGCGTTTCAACCAATGACAGCATTTGGGGTGGGCTTAAGACTCCTGTCAATCACTCACAGCTGTAAATAAACCTGTGTGGACATAAACATGTGTAACAGTAGCGGTCTGTTCCATGGACATGTTCATTTGAAACGTCTTCAGATGGTGGGGGGGGGGGCGGAGCACTGACATGTGCTATTATTTTCATCACCAGAGTACTTCAGTCTGAAATATCACTGACAGGAAATACACACTGGTGATGCCGGCAACCCCCCCGCATATAACTATGAGATTAATCATGATTAATCACAGAAATCCACAAGACTAATTGTGATTAAAAATTGTAATCAGTGCCCAGCTCTAATTTCTTTATTTCTTTCTTTATTCCTTTATCATGACCACATTGTTCCCGGTCCTTTCTACTGTGTCCTGGACTCTGCACAGCTCCATGACTTCCTGAACTTCAGGTGGCTCCCTTAGTTTTTTTCAATACTACTACTACTACTACTACTACTACTACTAATAATAATAATAATAATAATAATGATAATAATAATAATAATGCTACTATAATGGATGTTCTGTGTCCGACGCGTGTCCCGATGTTGCAGCACAGGAGGGCGCTATTGTACAAGGGCACCATGGGTATAATGCTGCTAGTAGTAGTAGTAGTAGTAGTAATAATAATAATAATAATAATAATAATAATAGTAGTAAATGTAATAATAATAATAATAATAATAATAATAATAATAATAATAATGGATAAAGTAAGAAATATTACCCTAACAATAATAATAAAGTAAAAAATACTTCTAGGTAAAGTAACAAATAGTAAGAAGAAGAAAAAGAATAGTAATAATAATGGTAAATGTGATAATAATAATAATAATAATAATAATAATAATAATAATAATAATGCTACTATAATGGACGTTCTGTATCCGACGCGTGTCCCGATGTTGCAGCACGGGAGGGCGCTATTGTACAAGGGCACCATGGGTACAATGCTGCTAGTAGTAGTAGTAGTAGTAGTAGTAGTAGTAGTAATAATAATAATAATAATAATAGTAGTAGTAGTAAATGTAATAATAATAATAATAATAATAGATAAAGTAAGAAATATTACCCTAACAATAATAATAAAGTAAAAAATACTTCTAGGTAAAGTAACAAATAGTAAGAATAATAATAATAGTAATAATAATGGTAAATGTAATAATAATAATAATAATAATAATAATAATAATAATAATAATAATAATAATAATGCTACTATAATGGACGTTCTATGTCCGACGCGTGTCCCGATGTTGCAGCACGGGAGGGCGCTATTGTACAAGGGCACCATGGGTATAATGCTGCTAGTAGTAGTAGTAATAATAACAATGATAATAATAATAATAATAATAGTAAATGTAATAATATTAATGATAATAATAATAATAATAATAATAGATAAAGTAAGAAATATTAGCCTAACAATAATAATAAAGGAAAAAATACTTCTAGGTAAAGTAACAAATAGTAATAATAATAATAATAGTAATAATAATGGTAAATGTAGTAATAATAATAATAATAATAATAAAAATACATGTGATAATAATAATCATCATAGTAATAATATAATCATAATCATACTAGATCCAGTTTCAGATGAGTGGTGCAGACAGTTAAAGGTGAACTTCAGTTCTTTGCAGTAGTTTAGTTTGTTTTCAGTCTGAACACAGTTTTTATGGTGTTTAGTATTCTGTTTACCACACACACACACACACACACACACACACACACACAGTTTCATTATAAGTGCTGGTGGTAATTGTCTGTCTTTGTGTGTGTGTGTGTGTGTGTGTGTTGCTTTAACGCCCCTCTCTCTCTCTCTGTCTTGGGTTTAATTCAGTCAAATTCAATCAGACTGTTCATTTCCACAGACGGCCATTTTGGTTTTATGAGCTGAGACAGAGCTGACGTTCTGTTACAGATGTTCTAATACGGACATTCTAATATGGACGGTCTAGTACAGACGTTCTAGTACAGACCTTCTATTACAGATGTTCTGTTACAGACGTTCTAATATGGACGGTCTAGTACAGACGTTCTAGTACAGACCTTCTAATACAGACCTTCTATTACAGACGTTCTGTTACAGACGTTCTAATATGGACGGTCTAGTACAGACGTTCTAGTACAGACCTTCTAATACAGACCTTCTATTACAGACGTTCTGTTACAGACGTTCTAATATGGACGGTCTAGTACAGACGTTCTAATACAGACCTTCTAATACAGACCTTCTATTACAGACGTTCTGTTACAGACGTTCTAATATGGACGGTCTAGTACAGACGTTCTAGTACAGACCTTCTAATACAGACCTTCTATTACAGACGTTCTGTTACAGACGTTCTAATATGGACGGTCTAGTACAGACGTTCTAATACAGACCTTCTAATACAGACCTTCTATTACAGACGTTCTGTTACAGACGTTCTAATATGGACGGTCTAGTACAGACGTTCTAGTACAGACCTTCTAATACAGACCTTCTATTACAGACGTTCTGTTACAGACGTTCTAATATGGACGGTCTAGTACAGACGTTCTAGTACAGACCTTCTAATACAGACCTTCTATTACAGACGTTCTGTTACAGACCTAATATGGACGGTCTAGTACAGACGTTCTAGTACAGACCTTCTATTACAGACGTTCTGTTACAGACGTTCTAATATGGACGGTCTAGTACAGACGTTCTAGTACAGACCTTCTGTTACAGACGTTCTGTTACAGACGTTCTAATATGGACGGTCTAGTACAGACGTTCTAGTACAGACCTTCTAATACAGACGTTCTGTTACAGACGTTCTGTTACAGACGTTCTAATATGGACGGTCTAGTACAGACGTTCTAGTACAGACCTTCTATGACAGACGTTCTGTTACAGACGTTCTGTTACAGACGTTCTAATATGGACGGTCTAGTACAGACGTTCTAGTACAGACCTTCTAATACAGACCTTCTATTACAGACGTTCTGTTACAGATGTTCTGTTACAGACGTTCTAATATGGACGGTCTAGTACAGATGTTCTAGTACAGACGTTCTAGTACAGACCTTCTAATACAGACCTTCTATTACAGACCTTCTATTACAGACGTTCTAATATGGACGGTCTAGTACAGACGTTCTAGTACAGACCTTCTATTACAGACCTTCTATTACAGACGTTCTAATATGGACGGTCTAGTACAGATGTTCTAGTACAGACCTTCTAATACAGACCTTCTATTACAGACCTTCTATTACAGACGTTCTGTTACAGATGTTCTAATGCTGACCTTTTATTACCCACGTTCCACACACACCCATTATCCAGAACACTGTCTAAAATGAACTGTCTTTTTTTGTAACTTAGTTCATTTTTTTGGTTTTGGTTCATTTTGTTTCTGTTTTTGTCAATTTTTCTATTTTTTTTTTTTTTTTTGCCATTGATTTGGTCCAGTTTGTCTTATTTTGTTCATATTATTATTTTGTTGGTTCATTTTTCTTTTTTTGTTCATTTTATTGATCCCTTTGGCTGTTTTGCTTCATTTTGTTGCTTTTTTTGTCTATTTTCTACTTTTTTTTCATTGATTGTGTTCAGTTTGTGTCTTATTTTGTTGGTGTTACTTATTATTTTGTGGGTTTATTTTTCATTTTTGTTCATTTTATGGATCCCTTTGGTTGTTTCGGTTCATTTTGTTGCTTATTTTTTCTGTCTTTCTACTTTTTTCCATTGATTTTATCCAGTTTGTGTCTTATTTTGTTCATATTGTTATTTTGTTGGTTTCTTCTTCATTTTGGTTGGTTCTCTGGATCCCTTTGTCTGTTTTTGGAGCCTGTAGAAGTGTTGTAACTCTGTTTGCATGGCTCTGGTTCTACCCACAGACTGTCTTCATGTTTCTGTTGGTTTTTGTCGGTGATAAACACAATAATCCCCCCCCCCCCCCCCCCCCCCGTTCTCCGTTCCTTTTAACGTCAGAACAAAGGAACAGACCAAACACAGGTGTTCTAATTATAGATCTGTTTTTCTAATATCGGCGTCGACGCTGAATCCGCTGACCGGAGTTCACGCGTCACTTCTGTGGAATTATGCGAACGGCGTCTTTGATCAGCGGTGGCAGCGTTAGCGGCGGATGTTGACCCGCTGTTATAGCAGCGTCGCACACATCTGTGGCTGTCAGCCGAACGCGAATTCAAATGATCCCATTACGTAATAATAAGAATAGAGTCGCACTCATTATATGAGTATTTAAAGGGTTTTCGTAACGTGGCTTATTTTACTTTTTTTTTTTTTTACACTTCATTTTAGTCTTTTTCTTTTTGCATATTTTTTAAAATATTTTTATTATTTAGTAAATGTTTTAGCTTTTATTCATTTTGTTACTTATTTTGTCTATTTTTCTACTTTTTTCCATTGATTTTGTTCAGTTTGTGTCTTATTTTATTCATGTTACTTATTATTCTATTGGTTTATTATTCATTTTTGTTCATTTTATCGATCACTTTGACAGTTTTGGTTCATTTTGTTGCTTATTTTATTCTTTTTTGTTATTTTAGTACTTTTTTGCATTTTTATTCATTTCATTTATTATTTTTAAATATTTCATTAATTTTTGTTCAATTAGTTGCTTCTGTTTTTTATTTATCAACATTTTATTTTATTTTATAGTTTTTTCTTAATTTTTGTTCAGTTTGTGTCTTATTTTGTTCACGTAACTTATTATTTTGTAGGTTTATTATTCATTTTGGTTCATTTTTTTGATCACTTTGGCTGTTTTGGTTCATTTTGTTGCTTTTCTTTGTTTTTTGTTGTTGTTTGTGTACCTGCTGTATGGAGTTAAACAGGTGTTTTTTTGGTTTGTTTGGTTGGGGGGTTTACTTCATTTTAGTCAATTTTTTTTTGCATATTTTTTAAAAATGTTAATTATTTTGTAAATATTTTGTGTTTTTATTCATTTTGTTGCTTATTTTGTTTATTCTTGTACATTTTGTTTTTATTTTATTAGTTTTTTCAGCAATTTTGTTCATGCTACTTATTATTTTGTGGGTTTATCATGAATTTTTGTTCATTTTATCGATCACTTCGGCTGTTTTGGTTGATTTTGTTGCTTATTTTGTCTATTTTTCCTTTTTTTTTTCGCAATTTGAGGGTCAATGGAAAAGCGACTACTTTCAGAATGTCCTTCAATAAGAGGGTGAAGGACACTGGATGGGACTTGTGATAGTTCAGGCTGGTACCGATGCTGATTTTTGGGTTCGTATTTGTCGTAAAATGAAGGTTGTGGGGAGGCTTTTGAGGACGACGCCTTAAAACGTGGTGAAGAGCGTTTGGAAGCGGTGGTGGATGGTTCCAGCTTTAGGACGATTATGGACGATTATGGACGATCGGCCTCGTCTCATTGTCACAACTTCACTCATCATTCAATTCTGGTCAGTGAGTCTAGTGTGTGTGTGTGTGTGTGTGGTCAGCTGACCCTCTACTCGGGTGTCACCTCCTGTTTCCTCCTCGTTGGTCGGATATCGTGCTTTTCTTCCACCGCTCTGTCCTCATGCATCTTCATCATCACCATCATCATCGTCTGCGTCCATTTGCTCAGATTGAACAGTGGGGGGGGGGGGGGGCAGTGGTAGTCATTACCGCCACATCGCACTGGCCTTAAGAACAACTGTCACACTTAACCTCAACTTCAGACAAATGTTAAAGTGGAACCATGTAAGATTTGACTATCTTTGGACGTTTTTTGTCGCATTTTTCCTCGATGGAGTGCCCCCTACCGTTTTGGACACACCTAAATGCTAGCAGGCTAGTAATACAAACACACTCCTGAGGCAGACAAATATAAACAAATATAGGCCTACGCGACACAAACAACCGTGATTACTAGTGAGTATGCTAACATCTGCGCTAGCTAGCAGAAAAGTATCCGGGCATCGTTCATAGGGCGGCCTTAGGAACAACTCAGTCACACTTAACCTCAACTTTCAGACCAACATCAAAGTGGAACCATGTAAGATTTGACCGTTTTTGGCTGTTTGTTGGCTGTTTTTTTTGGTTGTTTTTGGCTGATTTTGGCTGTTTTTGGCTTCTTTTTTTTTTTTTTTTTTCTGGCAGGTTTGGCTGGTTTTTGGCTGTTTGGCTATTTTTGGCTATTTTTGGCTGTTGTTTGGCTGTTTTTTGGCCGTTTTTGGCAGTTTTTTTTTTTTTTTGCAGGTTTGGCTGTTTTTGGCAGTTTTAGGCTGTTTTTTGGCTGATTTTGGCTGTTTTTGGCAGTTTTTTGGCTGTTTGTTAGCTGTTTTGAGGTGGTATTTTTGGCTGTTGTTTGGCTTTTTTTGGCAGTTTTTGGCAGGTTTGGCTGTTTTTGGCCGTTTGTTGGCAGTTTTGGGCTGTTTTGGCTGTTTTTGACAGTTTTTGGTTGTTTTTGGCAGGTTTGGCAGTTTTTAGCTGTTTTTGGCTGTTTGTCGGCTGTTTTTGGCTGTTTTTGGCAGTTTTTGTCACATTAAACTTCAGTGAAATATTGATGGTCAGTCTTATGTTAGTTTATGGAGTTCCTCAGGGCTCAGTTCTTGGGCCTATACTGTTCTCCTTAAACACACTTCCTTTAATGAAACTGAAAAAGAACATCATGTCTACAGCTGGAACATGTCCTGTTTAAATGTAAATATTAATAATTAATAGAATATTTATGCGATAATATAAACTCCATGGTGCGTCCATATACTTTAGTCCATTTGTGTTTTTATTCGGTGGTTGTAACCGTATGTTTTTGGCGGTTCAACCTGTGTAAATCATTGGTGCACATGTGCGTCTGTGCTGCCGTTAGCGTAGCTCCAGCTCTCACCGTTAGCGTAGCTCCAGCTCTCACCGTTAGCGTAGCTCCAGCTCTCACCGTTAGCGTTCTTCGTCGTTGGTGTTCCGTCAGTTTAGTCCTGATGAGTTTGTGTTGAACTCCATTAGTGGAACATGGAGCTGCAGTTCATTAGTGCGCTGTGGGGGACTCCACTCCTCCACTCTGTCTCTTCATTATCTTCCCTCCGTCCTCATCCTTCATTTGTTCTGTTTTTTTTTCCCTATAATTGTTTTTCATCATCATTTGTCTTTTAATGTCGTCAGTAAATGTTCTGTTTTTCATCTGTTTGTCTGAGAAATGACAGAGGATGTGTGTGTGTGTGTGTGTGTTAAAGCATATATGTGTGTGTGTTAAAGCATATGTGTGTGTGTGTGTGTGTGTGTGTTAAAGCATATATGTGTGTGTTAGTACATATGTGTGTTAGTACATATATGTGTGTGTTAATACATGTGTGTGTGTGTGTTAGTACGTGTGTGTGTGTGTGTGTGTGTTAGTACATATGTGTGGGTGTGTTAGTACATATGTGTGTGTGTTAGTACATATATGTGTGTGTGTAAGTACATTTGTGTGTGTGTGTGTGTAAGTACATATATGTGTGTGTGTTAGTGCATTTGTGTGTGTAAGTACATTTGTGTGTGTGTGTGTGTGTGTTAGTACATATATGTGTGTGTTAGTATGTGTGTGTGTTAGTACATATGTGTGGGTGTGTTAGTACATATATGTGTGTGTGTTAGTACATATGTGTGTTAGTACATATATGTGTGTGTGTGTTTTAGTACATGTGTGTGTGTTAGTACATATATGTGTGGGTGTGTTAGTTCATATGTGTGTTAGTACATATGTGTGTGTTAGTACATATATGTGTGTGTGCGTTAATACGTGTGTGTGTGTGTTAGTACATATGTGTGTGTTAGTACATATATGTGTGTGTGTTAGTACATATGTGTGTGTTAGTACATATATGTGTGTGTGCGTTAATACGTGTGTGTGTTAGTACATATGTGTGTGTTAGTACATATATGTGTGTGTGGATGTGTGTGTGTTAGTACATATATGTTTGTGTGTGTTACTACATATGTGTGTGTGTGTGTTAGTACATATAAGTGTGTGTGTTAGTACATATATGTGTGTGTGTGTTAGTACATATATGTGTGTGTGTAAGTACATTTGTGTGTGTGTGTGTAAGTACATATATGTGTGTGTGTTAGTGCATTTGTGTGTGTGTAAGTACATTTGTGTCTGTGTGTGTGTTAGTACATATATGTGTGTGTTAGTATGTGTGTGTGTTAGTACATATGTGTTTGTGGTAGTGTGTGTGTGTTAGTACGTGTGTGTGTATGTTAGTACATGTGTGTGTGTGTTAGTATGTGTGTGTGTTAGTACATGTGTGGTAGTGTGTGTGTGTGTGTGTGTTAGTGTGTGTGTGTGTGTGTTAGTACATGTGTGTTAGTACGTGTGTGTGTGTGTTAGTACATGTGTGTTAGTACGTGTGTGTGTGTGTTAGTACGTGTGTGTTAGTACGTGTGTGTTAGTACGTGTGTGTGTGTTAGTACGTGTGTGTTAGTACGTGTGTGTGTGTTAGTACGTGTGTTAGTACGTGTGTGTGTGTTAGTACGTGTGTGTGTGTTAGTACATGTGTGTGTGTGGTGGAATGTGTGTGTGTGTGTTAGTACATGTGTGAGTTAGTGTGTGTGTGTGTAGGAGGTTCAGTCCTCTCTCTCTGACAGACTAATGACTAGTTTGTGCTTCTCTCTCTCTCTCTCTCTCTCTCTCTCTCTCTCTCTAATATAATTGCCTCTCTCGCCCCCTTTCCCATACATCCCCTCGGTTCTCTTCTCGTCCATTTTCTTTCTTTTGTCGTCTCTATCCTCACACTCCTTCAGCTGTGTGTGTGTGTGTGCGTGTGCGCGTGTGTATGTGTGTGTGTGTGTGTGTTTAACAGGCTGATAATGGAACTGTGCACTGATTTTCTTTTTCCTGTTCCTTTTTTCATCATCTTCTTTCTTCTTTTTCTTCTTGTTCTTCTTCTTCTGTTGTCGTAAAAATTCGGTACAACTCCACAAACGACACACTCTGTTTTTTTTCACTTTCCTCGATGGAACAACAAACACGCAGCAGGAATACTGGGTGGAGCCTCGGGAATAGTGGGCGGAGCCTCAGTGATTGGCGGTTTAATCTGCAGCTGTTTGAATAAAGTCTGTTTTCAGGGGTTTAAGGGTTCATGATGATCCTTATCAGGGTTAGGGTTTGAACATTCAGCCTGTTTGACTTTTGTCACATTCTACCATCGTGGGTTTAAAAGTGGAAAACACACATCCCATAATGCACCTGTCGTAGGTCTGGTCTGTGCTTGGTCTCAGCTCACTTGGGTTAGCGCGTCAAAATTAGCCAAAGCTAACGTTACCATCTTAACCCCCCCCCCACCCATGGACATTAAAGTGGACCGTATTTTTTACTGTAACAGCCACACGTGTTTAAGCCTTTATTGGACCAGTGACTATATTTGGTCATTTCCACACACATTCCAGTGAGTCCCCATTCTGAGGTCCGATGTGGTCTGCAGGGTCGGTTCTAATGGGATCAAATACAGGTTCCTTTCACCTTACATGGGTTTTTATTCTACTTTTATGTATACTGGTATTTCTTTGTTTATTTCTTTGTTGTTTTTTGTCTTTTTTTTTCCAAAACGGACCAAATATGGTAACTTTATTGACCTTGATTTGCTGTATTTTCTTGTAGTTTTACATAAGGTTCTTGAATTTATTCATTTATTTATTCATTTATTCATTTATTTATTTTATTATTTTCCTTTTTTGCCATATGTGGACAAGGAACCAAATATGGTAACTCCACTGACCGTGATTTGCAGTATTTTCTTTTATTTTTATGTAAACTTCTTGGGTTGAGTGATTGATTGATTCATTTTATTTTTTTCCTTTGTTTTCTTTTTTTTTTTTTTACCACATACAGGCAAGGAACCAAATATGATAACTTCACAGGCCTTGATTTTCTACATTTGTAAATTTTTTCTAAATTTCACTAACGTTTCAGTTTAGTCCTTTCCTCCAATAACAGTCAGGATGAAACTCTGAGTATTTCTTAGTGTTCTTTAAATGGTTAAACTGGTGTTAATCGATGC
The DNA here is from genome assembly GCF_902148855.1 of Sphaeramia orbicularis. NCBI lineage: Eukaryota > Metazoa > Chordata > Actinopteri > Kurtiformes > Apogonidae > Sphaeramia > Sphaeramia orbicularis. The sequence continues at coordinate 5,173 of NW_021941582.1, read as the reverse complement.
TACTGTTGTCGTCATTGCCTTCGTTGTTGTCGTTGCCTTTATTGTCGTCATTGCCTTCGTTGTCTTCATTGCCTTCGTTGCCTTCGTTGACTTCGTTGTTGTTGTCATTGCCTTCGTTGTTGTTGTTGCCTTTGTTGTCGTCGTTGCCTTCGTTATCATCGTTGCCTTTGTTGTCTTTGTTGACTTCGTTGTTGTCGTTCCCTTCGTTGTCGTCGTTGCCCTCGTTGTCATCGTTGCCTTCGTTGACTTCGTTGTTGTCATTAACTTCGTTGTTGTCGTTGACTTCGTTGTTTTCGTTGTCGTTGTTGTCATTCCCTTCGTTGTCATTGTTGCCTTCGTCGTCGTTGTTGTAGTCGTTGCCTTCGTTGTCGTCGTTGCCTTCATTGTCGTCGTTGCCTTTGTTGTCATCGTTGCCCTCGTTGTCGTTGTTGCCTTCGTTGTCTTCGTTGACTTCGTTGTTGTCATTGAGTTCGTTGTTGTCGTTGACTTCGTTGTTTTTGTTATCATTGTTGTCATTGCCTTCATTGTCGTCGTTGTTGTCGTTGCCTTCGTTGTCGTCGTTGCCTTCGTTGTCGTCGTTGCCTTTGTTGTCATCGTTGCCTTCATTGCCTTAGTTGCCTTCATTGCCTTTGTTGCCTTCGTTGCGTCTGTTTCTGTTCTGCTGTTGAATGAACCTCTGTTTCCGTTTCCTCAGATGACCTGGCGTACGAGGTGCGTTGGTTTTTCACCAGGCTGCGCGGCGGAGAGTCCACCACCCAGGTGGGCGGAGTCGACCGCTTCGGCGTGGTCAGGAAAGACGCCCGCAACTCATCCAGCGACGTTTCCATCGAACGCAAGGACACACACACCTACACACTGAACATCCACGGCACTCAGGACAGGTGATCTATGGATACAGATGTGTGTTCTATGGACAGGTTTATATACGCATACAGATCTGTGCTGTATATACAGGTTTATATATGCTGTACAGGTTTATATATACAGGTTTATATACGCTGTACAGGTTTATATATACAGGTTTATATACGCTGTACAGGTTTATATATACAGGTTTATATATGCTGTACAGGTTTATATATACAGGTTTATATACGCTGTACAGGTTTATATATACAGGTTTATATATGCTGTATAGGTTTATATATACAGGTTTATATACGCTGTACAGGTTTATATATACAGGTTTATATACGCTGTACAGGTTTATATATACAGGTTTATATATGCTGTACAGGTTTATATATACAGGTTTATATACGCTGTACAGGTTTATATATACAGGTTTATATACGCTGAGCCAGCTATGAAGTGGAAACCATTTCAGGTGACTACCTCTGGAAGCTCATCAAGAGAATGCCAAGAGTGTGCAAGGCAGTCATCAGAGCTAAGGGTGGATACTTTGAAGAAACTAGAATATAAGAGATGTTTTCAGTTATTTCACACTTTTTTGTTAAGTACATAATTCCACATGTGTTCATTCATAGTTTTGATGCCTTCAGTGAGAATCTACAATGAAAATAGTCATGAAAATAAAGAAAATGTGAAGAATGAGAAGGTGTGTCCAAACTTTTGGCCTGTACTGTATACGCTGTACAGGTTTATATATACAGGTTTATATACACTGTACAGGTTTATATATACAGGTTTATATAAGGTGTACAGGTTTATATATACAGGTTTATATACACTGTACAGGTTTATATATACAGGTTTATATATACAGGTTTATATACGCTGTACAGGTTTATATATACAGGTTTATATACACTGTACAGGTTTATATATACAGGTTTATATACGCTGTACAGGTTTATATATACAGTTTATATAAGGTGTACAGGTTTATATATACAGGTTTATATACGCTGTACAGGTTTATATATACAGGTTTATATATATAGGTTTATATACACTGTACAGGTTTATATATACAGGTTTATATGTGCTGTACAGGTTTATATATACAGGTTTATATACACTGTACAGGTTTATATATACAGGTTTATATATGCTGTACAGGTTTATATATACAGGTTTATATACGCTGTACAGGTTTATATATACAGGTTTATATACACTGTACAGGTTTATATACATAGGTTTATATATGCTGTACAGGTTTATATATGCAGGTTTATATATACAGGTTTATATACACTGTACAGGTTTATATATATATATATATAGGTTTACATATGCTGTACAGGTTTATATATACAGGTTTATATACACTGTACAGGTTTATATATACAGGTTTATATACACTGCACAGGTTTATATATACAGGTTTATATACACTGTACAGGTTTATATATACAGGTTTATATATATAGGTTTATATACACTGTACAGGTTTATATATACAGGTTTATATGTGCTGTACAGGTTTATATATACAGGTTTATATATGCTGTACAGGTTTATATATACAGGTTTATATACACTGTACAGGTTTATATACATAGGTTTATATATGCTGTACAGGTTTATATATGCAGGTTTATATATACAGGTTTATATACACTGTACAGGTTTATATATATACAGGTTTATATGTGCTGTACAGGTTTATATATACAGGTTTATATATGCTGTACAGGTTTATATATACAGGTTTATATACACTGTACAGGTTTATATACATAGGTTTATATATGCTGTACAGGTTTATATATGCAGGTTTATATATACAGGTTTATATACACTGTACAGGTTTATATATATATAGGTTTACATATGCTGTACAGGTTTATATATACAGGTTTATATATGCTGTACAGGTTTATATATACAGGTTTATATACACTGTACAGGTTTATATATACAGGTTTATATACGCTGTACAGGTTTATATATACAGGTTTATATACACTGTACAGGTTTATATATACAGGTTTATATACGCTGTACAGGTTTATATATATAGGTTTATATACACTGTACAGGTTTATATATACAGGTTTATATACGCTGTACAGGTTTATATATATAGGTTCATATGTCCTCATCTTTAAGGGTTCATATGTCCTTATCTTTAAGGGTTCATATGTCCTCATCTTTAAGGGTTCACGCGTCCTCATCTTTAAGGGTTCATATGTCCTCATCTTTAAGGGTTCATATGTCCTCATCTTTAAGGGTTCATATGTCCTCATCTTTAAGGGTTCATATGTCCTTATCTTTAAGGGTTCATATGTCCTTATCTTTAAGGGTTCATATGTCCTCATCTTTAAGGGTTCATATGTACTTACCTTTAAGGGTTCATATGTCCTTATCTTTAAGGGTTCATATGTACTTACTTTTAAGGGTTCATATGTCCTTATCTTTAAGGGTTCATATATACTTACCTTTAAGGGTTCATATGTCCTTATCTTTAAGGGTTCATATGTACTTACCTTTAAGGGTTCATATGTCCTTATCTTTAAGGGTTCATATATACTTATCTTTAAGGGTTCATATGTCCTTATCTTTAAGGGTTCATATGTCCTTTTCTTTAAGGGTTCATATGTCCTCATCTTTAAGGGTTCATGCGTCCTCATCTTTAAGGGTTCATATGTCCTCATCTTTAAGGGTTCATATGTCCTCATCTTTAAGGGTTCATATGTCCTTATCTTTAAGGGTTCATATGTCCTTATCTTTAAGGGTTCATGCGTCCTTATCTTTAAGGGTTCATGCATCCTCATCTTTAAGGGTTCATATGTCCTCATCTTTAAGGGTTCATATGTCCTCATCTTTAAGGGTTCATGTGTCCCTATCTTTAAGGGTTCATGTGTCCCTATCTTTAAGGGTTCATATGTCCTTATCTTTAAGGGTTCATATGTCCTTATCTTTGAGGGTTCATGCGTCCTTATCTTTAAGGGTTCATGCGTCCTTATCTTTAAGGGTTCATATGTCCTCATCTTTAAGGGTTCATATGTCCTTATCTTTAAGGGTTCATATGTCCTTATCTTTAAGGGTTCATATGTCCTTATCTTTAAGGGTTCATATGTCCTCATCTTTAAGGGTTCATATGTACTTACCTTTAAGGGTTCATATGTCCTTATCTTTAAGGGTTCATATGTCCTTACCTTTAAGGGTTCATATGTCCTTATCTGTAAGGGTTCATATGTACTTACCTTTAAGGGTTCATATGTCCTTATCTTTAAGGGTTCATATATACTTACCTTTAAGGGTTCATATGTCCTTATCTTTAAGGGTTCATATGTACTTACCTTTAAGGGTTCATATGTCCTTATCTTTAAGGGTTCATATATACTTATCTTTAAGGGTTCATATGTTCTTATCTTTAAGGGTTCATATGTCCTTATCTTTAAGGGTTCATATGTCCTCATCTTTAAGGGTTCATGCGTCCTCATCTTTAAGGGTTCATATGTCCTCATCTTTAAGGGTTCATGTGTCCCTATCTTTAAGGGTTCATGTGTCCCTATCTTTAAGGGTTCATGCGTCCTTATCTTATCTCATGTGTGTCCTCTGCAGTGACAGTGGTGAGTACCACTGTGTGTCCACTCCCTGGTATTTGTCTCCGTCCACTGGAGTTTGGACTCAGGCTGAAGAACTGACCTCAGCCAGGATCTTCCTGACCGTCCGATTCGCTGGTGAGTGAGAGAGAGGGGGGGGGGAGTGAGAGAAAGAGGGGGAGAGAGAGACAGAGGGAGAGAGAGAGAGAAAGAGGGGGAGAGAGAGAGGGGGGGGAGAGAGAGAGAGAGGGAGGGAGAGAGAGAGAGGGAGAGAGAGAGAGAGGGGGAGAGAGAGAGAGAAAGAGGGGGAGAGAGAGAGAGAGAGAGGGAGGGAGAGAGAGAGGGAGAGAGAGAGAGGGGAGAGAGGGGGAGAGAGAGAGAGAGACAGAGGGAGAGAGAGAGAGAAAGAGGGGGAGAGAGAGAGAGAGGGGGGGGAGGGGGAGAGAGAGGGAGGGAGAGAGGGGGGGGGGAGGGGGGAGAGAGAGACAGAGGGAGAGAGAGAGGAAGGGAGAGAGGGAGAGAGAGAGGAAGGGAGAGAGAGAGAGGGAGGGAGGGGGAGAGAGACGGAGGGAGAGGGAAAGAGAGAGAGGGGGGAGAGAGGGAGGGAGAGAGAGAGGGAGGGAGAGAGAGAGAGGGAGGGAGGGGGAGAGAGACGGAGGGAGAGGGAAAGAGAGAGAGGGGGGAGAGAGAGAGAGGGAGGGAGAGAGAGAGAGAGG
>NW_021941581.1:333094-343797 GCF_902148855.1 Sphaeramia orbicularis | reverse complement strand
TTCATCCACATAATGATCACACTGCTGCTGTCAGGTGGTGCACCAACCTCCATTAGGGCGTCTCCAAAATCCCTTTTCTCTTTCAGATCAGTGTTATTTAAACCAGTTCATCTCCAACATGATAACAGCCCCCCCAAAAAAATTTCAGCAAAATCCGTCAATGTTTGACCCCCCCACACACACACACCGCAAAGAAAAAAAAAATGCTCATTTTAACCCAAGAAAATCACAGATACTGAGGTCTGAAGTGTCCACAAACGGCTTTTTCTGGTATTTTCCAGCGTCCCTGTAATATCACCTTCATAGGTTATTGTATCAGCTGATATAGAAGTGAAAATAAGGGGATTTTAAGATCAAATAACTGAATTCTAGGCTAAAAACTGGAAATAGACAGAAGTTCAGAACAGTAAATCTAGTTGAACACAGTGTCTATTTTCTAAAGCCCCTTTTAGTAAAATACAGGTTTGAGTTCCAGACAAATAGAGCTGAACTTCAGGCACTTTAGGATCCATTTAGTATCCATTAAGCATGGGAATGCATTTGAAAACAGCATTTTTTTGGTGTTTTTGACATTTTTTGACGGGCCCTTCATACTTTGTGGTGGTGGGGGGTCAAACACTGACGGATTTTGCTGATTTTTTTGGGGGGGGGGGGGGGCTATTATCATGTTGGAGATAAACTGGTTTAAATAACACTGTGATCTGAAGAGAAAAGGGATTTTGGAGACGTCCTAACCTCCGTTTCCCACAATGCACATCACAACAAAATTCCTCAGATGCCTAAGATGCCCCAGTTCCTCCAGACTCTGAGTGTAAACACATGGTTTGTTTGTGGTGGATGGAACAAAGAAACTGTTCAGCATGAGGAAGAGATTCAGCTGAGGAATGACAGACAGACGAACAGACGAGTGAAACTGAGGATCTGACTGAGGATGGACGGATCTGAGGAAACATTCGGTTACGAAAGTCTCCCACAGCTTTAACATTTACAGTGTCCTTGTCATACTGGTCACCTGATAACCAAAAGTGTGCAGGAATGTGCAGTTTAAAGCGTGACCTGGAGGTGGCCCAGTCTGGCCCACCAAACCCGGTGGAAACCCACAGCAACACTGGACCAGGTACAGTAGGTAAGTCCGGTCCATTTAGGTCCATGTGAACATGTGTTCCACCTTTGAGTGGACTGAGGAAACGGGCTGAAACTGGGGCGATAACAGATATTACAAATGTCAGAAGCAGAAACACAAATCTAAGAATGGGCCAGTGTAGGATTAACCCCTGCACATGCTTCCAACGGTGGAAAAAAACCCATTCCATTCAACAAACTGGAGACAGGATGTGGTTTTCTTTGTGTCCCTGTTAACGTCAGAGTCTGCACACACTAAAGCTGAACTTCCATCTGAATACATGACAGGCTCCAACCTTCCAACACAACTGCGCACTTCAAAACACACTTGAAAAGTGTTATGTCTACTCTACCGCTAATTTAGATAACAGATCCACCTTAAATATACGCTTTACTAAAGTATGCTGCAGTGAAACAGCAATCAGCTTTTCCTTTTAATAGGATATTTATTTTCATGAATATAACTCAATGCAGTCACATTAAGTGCCTGAGATAATTATCCATCTCCCATCAGTGCACGTAATTCATCAGACGAGACGCTTCATTCATCAGACGAAAATTAAAAGAGATGAAGATAATGATAATGTGAAAAATAACTGCCGACTGATTCACCGACAGTAAATGGGGGATGTACGGAAACAAATGCAAACTCCTAGAAATGATAGCACATCTGTCTGTATCATAAGGAGATTCACATACGAAGAATTACACAAAGGGGCATTAAAACCACACTGCAACGTCCAGGTTCATTTGAACTCCTTTAAAAAAAAAAAAGAAAAGCTGTCAGATGATATCAGCCGTCTGCAATGAAGCGCATGTTAAAGAGAGAAAAGACTGATGGAGTCTAGAAGCAAATAAAACTGAATGTGAGGACAGCAGCGGGAACAAACGCCCTCACGCATCAGAAACGAGGCCTTTAGTTGAGTTTAGTTTGACCGTTGACACTAAACAATCAGATGAACTGGGACTTGTGGGGGGGCATTATGGGATGGACCTTATGATGCATTTAAGTTACCCACTCCTTTGGCCAAGTTTAAAAAAAAAAAAAAAGTACCTTAAGTTTAAAATTATTCAGAAATGTTGAATTGAGATGGTAGATATGTTTGTTTGTTTTTTATTCTGGTGTGAATGCTCGATGCTGTTCACATTTAAGTCGATGTAAGCAGTGGATTAGTTGAAAAGGACAAAAAAAAAAAAAAATCAGCTTTTGCTTCTAGACTGTTCCTTTTTTGATTTTTATGTTTATTACAATTAATGTACTGAGTACAATGATTGATGTAAAACCAAAAATAAATTCATTCATTCATCATTCATTCATTCAAAGAATAATAAAAAATACATTACCACCTGACCTATTGGAAATATATATACGCTGTATATAAATACAAATATGTAGGGCTGTCAACATTAACATGTTAACATGGATTAACCCAACATCACGTTTAATCTGATCAAAAATTTTAACCCAATTAATCCGTGTGTGTGTGTGTGTGTGTGTGTGTGATTTTCTCCCTGTACTGCTTATAAAGTTGCTCAGTGCTCAGGATATAAATTGCTTCAAAATGCCTCTTACTATTTCAGACAGCTGCTGGTTTATATGAAAATAGGGATGTAACGATTACCGGTATAATGATAAACTGCAGTAAAATCAGACAGTTAGTATTACCATATGATTCTAATTATTATCATAACTGTGTTTGAGTACCGCACGTTTAGGGGAAAAACCCACTGTAGCAGATCTGCTTTTATGTCAAATATTTGAGTATAGTTGAATTTATTACAATTTTAATTTTCTATACCTAATATTTGAACCAATATTCACTTTTAAAGTCTGTGAAAAGGTTCGTTAAACATCTGTGTGTTATTTATGCAATAAATCAGATACATTTTTCAAATTGGATTTTATATATTTTTTATGTTTTTATAGTAGGTTAAAGTGAAAAAATAACAGATAGATGATCTAGATGAAGTTGTGCTGAAAAAACAGATCCAAACATGGGTATAGTAAACATTTGTTTCTATAGTATATAAGGCCAAATCAAAAGGACTGAAAAACAGACAGAATAGACTCAGACCACTAAGGGTTAATATGTGAATGTTTCTGACACAGAAGGGACAGTGGGACTGTTATTAGGGACCGAGCCGAAAGGTAAGGCCCTCTCACACAGTGAGAGGCCTTGCCTGCAAGCAAGGCCCTATTGTTATTCGTTGGTTTTTTTTTTATTATTATTATTATTATTATTATTTTTCCGATTTCACTTTGACCTGGATTTTGACCCCCTAAACGTGCTCGAAAACTCCCCAAATTTGGCACACATGTCAGGCCTGGCGAAAAATTTCATAAAATGCAAAAATTAACCCCATAGGTGCCAAAATGGGCTCTCTAGGGGCTCTCCACCTATGTGAAAAAAACGGCAACTGCCCTAGTGACCAGAAGGAATGTCGTAGAGACATGCAACTAATGCCAAAATGTTGGTTTGACAATGCTCTACAAATTATCTATTGACACTGATGACCTATCTCCAACAGGAAGTTCGCAATATGCCTTTCAAAATAAAATTGCTGAAACTAACTCCGATGACACCGTTTGTCGTATTGATTTCTAAATAGCACCAAAAGATAGAGTGGACTCTCTTCCAAAAATTGATCTCGTAACTTAACCTTAACTGTCTTGGTATTTTTTTTAGAAGCCCGCAAAGTTGCGATGTTTAGAACTCATTTTTCACTTTGTAGTTTTTCCCCACATGTGACATGTCGACGCATTCATGGGACTCACCACAACGCTCACATGCAAACAATTTTCAGATAGGATGTACGGTTATTGATTTATGACAGTTTGTTTATTTTCATACTTTTCCAATTTTAGACTGCCATTTGACCCCCTTAACATGCTCCAAAACTCAACAAATTTGCCATGTATGTCATGGCTGGTGAACACTTCCATTCAATATAAAAATTAACCCCTTGGGTGCCAAAATGGACTCTGTAGCACCACCTATGTACTAAAAAACACACAAAATCGGCCCTAGCGGCCAGTAGGAATGTCACAGAAACATGAAACAAATGGCAAAATGTTGGTCTGATTGAGCCGACAAATCATACACTGACACTCATGAGCTAACTCCAACAGGAAGTTGGCAATCTGCCTTTGAAAGGTACTCTACGTGTCTGCAATTACTGCTTATTCATTTCAGACTTTTAACAAAAAAAAAAATATACCTCATGAAATCCCTACAAGTCTGCAGAATCCAAAACTGAAAGAATTTTTCAGATCCGACCTACGGTTATGGAATAATGGTGATTTTTTGAAGACTATGTTTAGTTTCACTTTTCACAATGACAAAGTCCCTATAAAAGTCTTCCTGGTGCATGACTGTAGTTGTCTGTCTATAGTGCAGTGGTTCATGTAGCTGCCTATGGAGCAGAAGGACCCTTGTTCAAGTCCCAGGCAATCCAAAATTTTTGTATTTATTTTTTTTTTAATTTTAAAACAGGTTTTACTGTATTGTATTGTGGATATTGGAAATTTTGCACACATTCAAAAGTACACGGACTACATTTTTTCAAAATAAAACCCCAATTAAGAATAATACAAAATGTCTATTCCATAACTTCTTTTCATTTGTATGATCAAACACTCAACTGTTTGTACAATGTTTCTTCATTCAAAAGTACTCTTTCTCACAGACACACATGCTCACACAACAGGGTTTTTCCAAAATAAAAGCCTTAAATGTGAGACATCATCACTTTTATACTCACTTATTCATACAATTTCAATTCATTTTTCAAACTGATTCTTTCTCTCACATATAAAACAAATGCACATACACACAGTAGGGTTTCCACAATAAAAGCCTCATTTAAAGGTGATGGTGGTTTCAGCAGAGGGTCACTGGTGTTCTGTACAGATGTAAGGAGGACAGACACTAAAGGATGGGAACTGGTATGGGGACGGAGAGGTGTGAGTGGAGCTGAGGTGTCGACGGTCACGGGTGGCGGATCGCGGGGGAGGCAGATCGCCCGGTGCGAGGTCCCGCCCAATGCTGCTTGCAGCTTTAATTTTATTTGTTTTTTTGTTGTTGTTTTGTTTGTTTGTTTTTTTTCAAAATACAACTTGGTTCAGTTCTTTCAGTGTGTATCAGTACTTTTTGAACATTTTGAGCACAATTTCAATAATACCATGATAAAAATGAGAACTGTGATAATTGTGGTCACAATAACCATGGTAGGACATTTTCATCTGGTTCCATCTCTATATGAAAAACACAGAAAATGGGACCAAACGCGTTCTATCGTCTTCATATTTTGCCAAAGCCTGGCCTGTGTCGGCGCTGGGCCGTCCACATGAGAACCAGTCGATTTGCAGAAGCGTGTCCGCCGCCTGGCCGGCGCATCCATGTGCGGAAGGACGGCACCCGCGGCACGCCCTGACCGCACAAGACCCACTGATGGGGAGACGGATGCACGTCTCAGTGGGGGGAGAGCTGACATTCATGTTAATTAGATGAAGCACATATTGTCTCAGTGGAACGCCGCCTCCCTCGCCTCAACCTCCAGTTTTTCTTCTTGTCGTGAGAAAAGGAACAGGGACCACCGGAGCGGAATGACCTCCAGCACAGACTCCAAATCAGCAAAAGATATCACGTCTGAGTCCTGATGACATTAGTATGCTTAAGATATTTGATTAACATTTAATTAACATTTGTATGACATTTTACATCACAAACAAACCAAAAATACAAGTTTGGTCTTTGAGGATGAGGTCCACACCAGAGGGAGGTTCATGAATCTGGGGGAAGGTGTCACTGGAGAAAGGGCCGATTAATGAGCATGTGATCGGGCACAGCTTCACTACACGCTTTCATTCAGACACCATCATTAAGGCCTGCAGGGGCGCACAACAAGCACATGAACACACACAAGCACATGAACACACACAAGCACATGAACACACAACAGGCACATGAACACACAACAAGCACATGAACACACACAACAGGCACATGAACACACACAACGCACATGAACACACACAACAGGCACATGAACACACACCACAAGGCACATAACACACAACAAGCACATGAACACACACAAGCACATGAACACACACAAGCACATGAACACACAACAAGCACATGAACACACAACAGGCACATGAACACACAACAAGCACATGAACACACACAACAGGCACATGAACACACACAACAGGCACATGAACACACGCAACAAGCACATGAACACACGCAACAAGCACATGAACACACACAACAGGCACATGAACACACACAAGCACATGAACACACGCAACAAGCACATGAACACACACAACAAGCACATGAACACACAACAGGCACATGAACACACAACAAGCACATGAACACACACAACAAGCACATGAACACACACAACAGGCACATGAACACACAAGCACATGAACACACAACAAGCACATGAACACACGCAACAAGCACATGAACACACACAACAGGGACATGAACACACACAAGCACATGAACACAACAAGACACAACACACACAGCACATCAACACACAGCAAGCACATCAACACACACAAGCACATGAACACTACAAGCACATGAACACACACAAGCACATGAACACACAAAGCACATGAACACACACAACACAGACAACAAGCACATGAACACACAACACACACAACAAGCACATGAACGCACACAACAAGCACATGAACACACACAACAAGCACATGAACACACACAACAAGCTCATGAACGCACACAACAAGCACATGAACACACACAACAAGCACATGAACACACACAGCAAGCACCACGAACACACACAACACAACAAAAACATGAACGCACACACAAGCACATGAACACACACAACAGACACAACAAGCTCATGAACACACACAACACACACAACAAGCTCATGAACGCACACAACAAGCTCATGGAACACCACAAACACACACAACAAGCTCATGAATGCACCACCATAACAAGCACATGAACACACACAACAACACACACAAGCTCATGAACACACACAACACACACAACCAAGCACATGAAACAACACACAAGCACATGAACACACACAAACACACAACAGACAACAAGCACATGAACACACAACAAGTACATGAACACACACAACACACACAACAAGCTTATGAACGCACACAACACACACAACAAGCTTATGAACGCACACAACAAGCACATGAACACACACACAACACACAACAAGCTCATGAACACACACAACACACACAACAAGCTCATGAACGCACACAACAAGCACATGAACACACACAACAAGCACATGAACACACCACAAAACATGAACACACACACACACACACCACAGCCACTTAAGACCAGTCAGAGGACAAACACACACACACACACACCAGAATCTCCACAGTGTGTACCTGAGGGTGAGCCAATTAAAATCCAAACCACAGTCTCTGTGGCAAAGAGGAACGCTGAACACCAGCACCTTTAATAAAGACATGTCCCCACTTTGTGCTCCACACACTGTATCATCCGTCCCCACTTTGTGCTCCACACACTGTATCATCCGTCCCCTCTTTGTGCTCCACACACTGTATCATCCGTCCCCACTTTGTGCTCCACACACTGTATCATCCGTCCCCTCTTTGTGCTCCACACACACTGTGTATCATCCGTCCCCTCTTTGTGCTCCGCACACTGTATCATCCGTCCCCGCTTTGTGCTCCACACACTGTATCATCCGTCCCCTCTTTGTGCTCCAACACTGTATCATCCGTCCCCACTTGTGCTCCACACACTGTATCATCCGTCCCCTCTTTGTGCTCCACACACTGTATCATCCGTCCCCACTTTGTGCTCCACACACTGTATCATCCGTCCCCTCTTTGTGCTCCACACACACTGTGTATCATCCGTCCCCTCTTTGTGCTCCGCACACTGTATCATCCGTCCCCGCTTTGTGCTCCACACACTGTATCATCCGTCCCCTCTTTGTGCTCCACACACTGTATCATCCGTCCCCTCTTTGTGCTCCACACACTGTATCATCCGTCCCTCTTTGTGCTCCGCACACTGTATCATCCGTCCCCGCTTTGTGCTCCACACACTGTATCATCCGTCCCCTCTTTGTGCTCCACACACTGTATCATCCGTCCCCACTTTGTGCTCCACACACTGTATCATCCGTCCCCTCTTTGTGCCACACACTGTATCATCCGTCCCGCTTTGTGCTCCACACACTGTATCATCCGTCCCTCTTTGTGCTCCACACACTGTGTATATCCGTCCCGCTTTGTGCTCCACACACTGTATCATCCGTCCCTCTTTGTGCTCCACACACTGTATCATCGTCCCCGCTTGTGCTCCACACACTGTATCATCCGTCCCCTCTTTGTGCTCCACACACTGTATCATCCGTCCCCGCTTTGTGCTCCACACACTGTCATCCGTCCCCGCTTTGTGCTCCACACACTGTATCATCCGTCCCCGCTTTGTGCTCCACACACACTGTGTATCATCCATCCCCTGTTTGTGCTCCACACACTGTATCATCCGTCCCCTGTTTGTGCTCCACACACTGTATCATCGGTCCCCTGTTTGTGCTCCACACACTGTATCATCCGTCCCCTGTTTGTGCTCCACACACTGTATCATCCGTCCCCTGTTTGTGCTCCACCACTGTATCATCCGTCCCCGCTTTGTGCTCCACAACTGTATCATCCGTCCCGCTTTGTGCTCCACACACACTGTGTATCATCCGTCCCCTGTTTGTGCTCCCACACTGTATCATCCGTCCCGTTGTGCTCCACACACTGTATCATCGGTCCCCTGTTTGTGCTCCACACACTGTATCATCGGTCCCCTGTTTGTGCTCCACACACTGTATCATCGGTCCCCTGTTTGTGCTCCACACACTGTATCATCCGTCCCCTGTTTGTGCTCCACACACTGTATCATCGGTCCCGTTTGTGCTCCACACACTGTATCATCGGTCCCCTGTTTGTGCTCCACACACTGTATCATCGGTCCCCTGTTTGTGCTCCACACACTGTATCATCGGTCCCCTGTTTGTGCTCCACACACTGTATCATCGGTCCCCTGTTTGTGCTCCACACACTGTATCATCCGTCCCGTTTGTGCTCCACACACTGTATCATCCGTCCCTGTTGGGCTCCACCACACTGTATCATCGGTCCCTGTTGTGCTCCACACACTGTATCATCGGTCCCTGTTTGTGCTCCACACACTGTATCATCGGTCCCTGTTTGTGCTCCACACACTGTATCATCGGTCCCCTGTTTGTGCTCCACACACTGTATCATCCGTCCCCGCTTTGTGCTCCACACACACTGTGTATCATCCGTCCCCTGTTTGTGCTCCACACACTGTATCATCGGTCCCCTGTTTGTGCTCCACACACTGTATCATCGGTCCCCTGTTTGTGCTCCACGCTGCAGACGTAGCCCAGAGGAAGGCCGTCGTTAACAGCCTGCTGTTGTCCATCCCACTCAGCTGTTGGACAGTCTGTCTGTATTCAACTCCACACACATTCATGTGTGAACCCCAGTTTGAACCGGGGTCAAAGTGCACCCGCACACTTCAGTCTGAGAAGGATCTGGAGGATTTCAGTTGGAGTTATGTTCAGTGCAGTTGTACAGTCGCAGAAAAAAAGATTAGACCATCAGAAGTCATCAGAAATGTAAATAACCTCCAATAAACTCAAAACAGACAGTAACTGATACAAATACATGATTACAAATATGAAATTATTCAACTCACTGTTGTGTCGTGTCTGCCTCCACTGCTACAGCCGCCACAATAATACTAGAAAATTAGACCACTGGTATTATTATTATTATTATTATTATTATTATTATTATTATGTTGTATTTTTGTATTATTACAATAACTCTTCTTTGCCCCCTCTCTCCTCCTCTCTTTCATTCACCCCCTCTTCTCTATAACCCAGCTCTACTGTTTAGTTACTCTTTACATTTAGGATCTTTTTTCCTTGTAATATGTTGTGGTCATTGTTGTTTGTCAATACTCTGTCATTGCTGTTGTTGTTTTAGGTTTGTTTGTTTATTGGCTTGATTTTCCCTTTGTTTATGTGTTGTTGTTTTTTCTGTCCATAATGTCTTGTTAACTATCACTAATTTTAAAAAAAATCCAAAGTCCTCCAACACACTGGCTGTGTGATCCAGTCCTGACCCTGTGTGTCATGTGACTAAAACAGACAGAACAGAAAACATGGACTGAGTCACAGCACTGGTTTTATCAGAACACTGACACACATACTGAAGGAAGAACTGAAGTCACTTTGGGTTTGATCAAGAAAACATGTTTAATGCATAGATATCAGCTCTGAAATTCAACTCCTATGAGCTATGTATTTGTGTAGAACCATAAACTGCAGTAAAATCGCAGACAGTTAGTATTAGTGTTTAAATTCTAATTCTCATGATAACTGTGTTTGATTACCACACCTTTAGGGGAAAAACCCT
Source organism: Sphaeramia orbicularis (assembly GCF_902148855.1). Taxonomy (NCBI): domain Eukaryota; kingdom Metazoa; phylum Chordata; class Actinopteri; order Kurtiformes; family Apogonidae; genus Sphaeramia; species Sphaeramia orbicularis. The sequence goes on along the minus strand of NW_021941581.1, from coordinate 333,152 downwards.
GTGTACAGATCTGCTTTTACGTCAAATATTTGAGTATAGTTTGAATTTATTACAATTT